>NC_088218.1:1718229-1740729 GCF_036934945.1 Oncorhynchus masou masou | reverse complement strand
GGTGGTCTGGTATCATTAAACACCAGGGTGGTGGTCTGGTATCATTAAACACCAGGGTGGAGGTCTGGTATCATTAAACACCAGGGTGGTGGTCTGTTCTGACAGGAGGGTGGTGGTCTGGTATCATTAAACACCAGGGTGGTGGTCTGGTATCATTAAACACCAGGGTGGATGGTCTGGTATCATTAAACACCAGGGTGGATGGTCTGGTATCATGAAACACCAGGGTGGTGGTCTGGTCTGACAGGAGGGTGGATGGTCTGGTATCTTGAAACACCAGGGTGGATGTCTGGTATCATGAAACACCAGGGTGGAGGTCTGGTATCATGAAACACCAGGGTGGAGGTCTGGTATCATTAAACACCAGGGTGGATGGTCTGGTATCATTAAACACCAGGGTGGATGGTCTGGTATCATTAAACACCAGGGTGGAGGTCTGGTATCATTAAACACCAGGGTGGTGGTCTGGTATCATAAAACACCAGGGTGGTGGTCTGGTATCATGAAACACCAGGGTGGTGGTCTGGTCTGACAGGAGGGTGGTGGTCTGGTATCATTAAACACCAGGGTGGAGGTCTGGTATCATTAAACACCAGGGTGGTGGTCTGGTATCATTAAACACCAGGGTGGTGGTCTGGTATCATAAAACACCAGGGTGGATGGTCTGGTATCATTAAACACCAGGGTGGTGGTCTGGTATCATAAAACACCAGGGTGGTGGTCTGGTATCATGAAACACCAGGGTGGTGGTCTGGTCTGACAGGAGGGTGGTGGTCTGGTATCATTAAACACCAGGGTGGAGGTCTGGTATCATTAAACACCAGGGTGGTGGTCTGGTATCATGAAACACCAGGGTGGTGGTCTGGTATCATAAAACACCAGGGTGGATGGTCTGGTATCATTAAACACCAGGGTGGAGGTCTGGTATCATTAAACACCAGGGTGGAGGTCTGGTATCATTAAACACCAGGGTGGTGGTCTGGTATCATTAAACACCAGGGTGGAGGTCTGGTATCATTAAACACCAGGGTGGAGGTCTGGTATCATTAAACACCAGGGTGGAGGTCTGGTATCATTAAACACCAGGGTGGAGGTCTGGTATCATGAAACACCAGGGTGGATGGTCTGGTATCATGAAACACCAGGGTGGTGGTCTGGTATCATTAAACACCAGGGTGGTGGTATGGTATCATTAAACACCAGGGTGGAGGTCTGGTATCATTAAACACCAGGGTGGAGGTCTGGTATCATGAAACACCAGGGTGGATGGTCTGGTATCATGAAACACCAGGGTGGTGGTCTGGTATCATTAAACACCAGGGTGGTGGTCTGGTATCATTAAACACCAGGGTGGATGGTCTGGTATCATGAAACACCAGGGTGGTGGTCTGGTATCATTAAACACCAGGGTGGAGGTCTGGTATCATTAAACACCAGGGTGGAGGTCTGGTATCATGAAACACCAGGGTGGATGGTCTGGTATCATGAAACACCAGGGTGGTGGTCTGGTATCATTAAACACCAGGGTGGAGGTCTGGTATCATTAAACACCAGGGTGGTGGTCTGGTATCATTAAACACCAGGGTGGTGGTCTGGTATCATTAAACACCAGGGTGGTGGTCTGGTATCATTAAACACCAGGGTGGATGTCTGGTATCATTAAACACCAGGGTGGAGGTCTGGTATCATTAAACACCAGGGTGGATGTCTGGTATCATTAAACACCAGGGTGGAGGTCTGGTATCATTAAACACCAGGGTGGATGTCTGGTATCATTAAACACCAGGGTGGAGGTCTGGTATCATTAAACACCAGGGTGGATGTCTGGTATCATTAAACACCAGGGTGGTGGTCTGGTATCATGAAACACCAGGGTGGTGGTCTGGTATCATGAAACACCAGGGTGGATGGTCTGGTATCATTAAACACCAGGGTGGAGGTCTGGTATCATTAAACACCAGGGTGGTGGTCTGGTATCATTAAACACCAGGGTGGAGGTCTGGTATCATTAAACACCAGGGTGGTGGTCTGGTATCATGAAACACCAGGGTGGTGGTCTGGTATCATTAAACACCAGGGTGGTGGTCTGGTATCATGAAACACCAGGGTGGTGGTCTGGTATCATGAAACACCAGGGTGGATGGTCTGGTATCATTAAACACCAGGGTGGAGGTCTGGTATCATTAAACACCAGGGTGGTGGTCTGGTATCATTAAACACCAGGGTGGAGGTCTGGTATCATTAAACACCAGGGTGGATGGTCTGGTATCATTAAACACCAGGGTGGATGGTCTGGTATCATTAAACACCAGGGTGGTGGTCTGGTATCATTAAACACCAGGGTGGTGGTCTGGTATCATTAAACACCAGGGTGGTGGTCTGGTATCATGAAACACCAGGGTAGGGGTCTGGTATCATGAAACACCAGGGTGGTGGTCTGGTATCATGAAACACCAGGGTGGTGGTCTGGTATCATGAAACACCAGGGTGGTGGTCTGGTATCATGAAACACCAGGGTCATGTTTCCAGACCTTTTAGTGGTGTGGATCCATCAGGATGGGCTGTTATCTCCTCTCAGCTACGAGACCCTGGTCCCCTTTAACCCCGTCTTGTATTAACTCACACCCGCTTCTCTGCTATTCTTATCTCTCTGTCTGTGTGTGTGTGTGTGTGTGTGTGTGTGTGTGTGTGTGTGTGTGTGTGCGCAGCCCTGTTCCCTGCTTGGCCCTGATTCGTTACCCCCCTCTACTCCCACGCTGCAGTTGACTTCAGGAAGGTGTCGAGACTTGAGTATAAATACGAGATAACGTGTAGACTAGGCTGCTGAACAGACGATAGGAGCTCCACTGTGGTCTGACTGGAGGGTGGATGGACTGGTGTGACTGGAGGGTGGATGGACTGGTCTGACTGGAGGGTGGATGGACTGGTCTGACTGGAGGGTGGATGGACTGGTCTGACTGGAGGGTGGATGGACTGGTCTGACTGGAGGGTGGATGGACTGGTCTGGTCTGACTGGAGGGTGGATGGACTGGTCTGACTGGAGGGTGGATGGACTGGTCTGGTCTGACTGGAGGGTGGATGGACTGGTCTGACTGGAGGGTGGATGGTCTGGTCTGACTGGAGGGTGGATGGACTGGTCTGACTGGAGGGTGGATGGACTGGTCTGACTGGAGGGTGGATGGACTGGTCTGACTGGAGGGTGGATGGACTGGTCTGACTGGAGGGTGGATGGACTGGTCTGGTCTGACTGGAGGGTGGATGGACTGGTCTGGTCTGACTGGAGGGTGGATGGACTGGTCTGACTGGAGGGTGGATGGACTGGTCTGGTCTGACTGGAGGGTGGATGGACTGGTGTGGTCTGACTGGAGGGTGGATGGACTGGTCTGGTCTGACTGGAGCGTGGATGGACTGGTCTGACTGGAGGGTGGATGGACTGGTCTGACTGGAGGGTGGATGGACTGGTCTGACTGGAGGGTGGATGGACTGGTCTGGTCTGACTGGAGGGTGGATGGACTGGTCTGGTCTGACTGGAGGGTGGATGGACTGGTCTGGTCTGACTGGAGGGTGGATGGACTGGTCTGACTGGAGGGTGGATGGACTGGTCTGACTGGAGGGTGGATGGACTGGTCTGACTGGAGGGTGGATGGACTGGTCTGACTGGAGGGTGGATGGACTGGTCTGACTGGAGGGTGGATGGACTGGTCTGACTGGAGGGTGGATGGTCTGGTCTGACTGGAGGGTGGATGGACTGGTCTGACTGGAGGGTGGATGGACTGGTCTGACTGGAGGGTGGATGGACTGGTCTGACTGGAGGGTGGATGGACTGGTCTGGTCTGACTGGAGGGTGGATGGACTGGTCTGACAGGAGGGTGGATGGACTGGTCTGACTGGAGGGTGGATGGACTGGTCTGGTCTGACTGGAGGGTGGATGGACTGGTCTGACTGGAGGGTGGATGGTCTGGTCTGACTGGAGGGTGGATGGTCTGGTCTGACTGGAGGGTGGATGGTCTGGTCTGACTGGAGGGTGGATGGTCTGGTCTGACTGGAGGGTGGATGGACTGGTCTGGTCTGACTGGAGGGTGGATGGTCTGGTCTGACTGGAGGGTGGATGGACTGGTCTGACTGGAGGGTGGATGGACTGGTCTGGTCTGACTGGAGGGTGGATGGACTGGTGTGGTCTGGAGGGTGGATGGACTGGTCTGACTGGAGGGTGGATGGACTGGTCTGGTCTGACTGGAGGGTGGATGGACTGGTCTGGTCTGACTGGAGGGTGGATGGACTGGTCTGGTCTGACTGGAGGGTGGATGGACTGGTCTGGTCTGACTGGAGGGTGGATGGACTGGTCTGACTGGAGGGTGGATGGACTGGTCTGACTGGAGGGTGGATGGACTGGTCTGACTGGAGGGTGGATGGACTGGTGTGGTCTGACTGGAGGGTGGATGGACTGGTCTGGTCTGACTGGAGGGTGGATGAGTCCCACCTAACAGATATGTAGGGTGGATGAGTCCCATCTGACAGATATGTAGGGTGGATGAGTCCCATCTAACAGATATGTAGGGTGGATGAGTCCCATTTTACAGATATGTATATTAATAAACACTGAAATTAATGTTTTATTTATTTGTGTAAATTTCTTCAGTCTTTTTCACCAAAGCCAAATGATTTGATGAAACCATGAAACAGAAATACAGTCCATATTTCATATCCCACAAGGAGACTGAGATGAGGAGTGTTTAACCCCCAAATGCTTAATTCATCCTGTCTAACCCCTGTCTGTTCTCTATTTAGACCCATCTAACCCCTGTCTGTTCTCTACCTAGTCCCATCTAATCCCTATCTGTTCTCTACTTTGTCCCGTCTAATCCCTATCTGTTCTCTACCTAGTCCCATCTAATCCCTGTCTGTTCTCTACTTAGTCCCATCTAATCCCTGTCTGTTCTCTACCTAGTCCCATCTAATCCCTATCTGTTCTCTACTTAGTCCCGTCTAATCCCTATCTGTTCTCTACCTAGTCCCATCTAATCCCTATCTGTTCTCTATTTAGTCCCATCTAATCCCTATCTGTTCTCTACCTAGTCCCATCTAATCCCTGTCTGTTCTCTACTTAGTCCCGTCTAATCCCTATCTGTTCTCTACCTAGTCCCATCTAATCCCTATCTGTTCTCTACTTTGTCCCATTCTAATCCCTATCTGTTCTCTACCTAGTCCCATCTAATCCCGATCTGTTCTCTACCTAGTCCCATCTAACCCCTGTCTGTTCTACCTAGTCCCATCTAATCCCTGTCTGTTCTCTACCTAGTCCCGTCTAATCCCTATCTGTTCTCTACCTAGTCCCGTCTAATCCCTATCTGTTCTCTACCTAGTCCCGTCTAATCCCTATCTGTTCTCTACCTAGTCCCATCTAATCCCTGTCTGTTCTCTACCTAGTCCCGTCTAATCCCTGTCTGTTCTCTACTTAGTCCTGTCTAATCCCTATCTGTTCTCTACCTAGTCCCGTCTAATCCCTGTCTGTTCTCTACCTAGTCCCGTCTAATCCCTGTCTGTTCTCTACTTAGTCCTGTCTAATCCCTATCTGTTCTCTACCTAGTCCCGTCTAATCCCTATCTGTTCTCTACTTAGTCCCGTCTAATCCCTATCTGTTCTCTACTTAGTCCCGTCTAATCCCTATCTGTTCTCTACCTAGTCCCGTCAAATCCCTGTCTGTTCTCTACCTAGTCCCGTCAAATCCCTGTCTGTTCTCTACCTAGTCCCATCTAATCCCTGTCTGATCTCTACCTAGTCCCATCTAATCCCTATCTGTTCTCTATTTAGACCCATCTAATCCCTATCTGTTCTCTACTTAGTCCCGTCTAATCCCTATCTGTTCTCTACCTAGTCCCGTCAAATCCCTGTCTGTTCTCTACCTAGTCCCGTCAAATCCCTGTCTGTTCTCTACCTAGTCCCATCTAATCCCTGTCTGATCTCTACCTAGTCCCATCTAATCCCTATCTGTTCTCTATTTAGACCCATCTAATCCCTATCTGTTCTCTACCTAGTCCCGTCTAATCCCTGTCTGTTCTCTACCTAGTCCCATCTAATCCCTATCTGTTCTCTATTTAGACCCATCTAATCCCAATCTGTTCTCTACTTTGTCCCATTCTAATCCCTATCTGTTCTCTACCTAGTCCCATTCTAATCCCTATCTGTTCTCTACCTAGTCCCATCTAATCCCTATCTGTTCTCTACTTAGTCCCATCTAATCCCTATCTGTTCTCTACTTAGTCCCATCTAATCCCTATCTGTTCTCTACCTAGTCCCATCTAATCCCTATCTGTTCTCTACTTAGTCCCATCTAATCCCTATCTGTTCTCTACCTAGTCCCATTCTAATCCCTATCTGTTCTCTACCTAGTCCCATCTAATCCCTATCTGTTCTCTACCTGTTCTCTACTTAGTCCCATCTAATCCCTATCTGTTCTCTACCTAGTCCCATCTAATCCCTATCTGTTCTCTACTTAGTCCCATCTAATCCCTATCTGTTCTCTACCTAGTCCCATCTAATCCCTATCTGTTCTCTACCTAGTCCCATCTAATCCCTATCTGTTCTCTACCTAGTCCCGTCTAATCCCTATCTGTTCTCTACCTAGTCCCATTCTAATCCCTATCTGTTCTCTACCTAGTCCCATCTAATCCCTATCTGTTCTCTACTTAGTCCCATCTAATCCCTATCTGTTCTCTACTTAGTCCCATCTAATCCCTATCTGTTCTCTACCTAGTCCCATCTAATCCCTATCTGTTCTCTACCTAGTCCCATCTAATCCGTGTCTGTTCTCTACTTAGTCCCGTCTAATCCCTATCTGTTCTCTACCTAGTCCCATCTAATCCCTATCTGTTCTCTACCTAGTCCCATCTAATCCCTGTCTGTTCTCTACCTAGTCCCATCTAATCCCTATCTGTTCTCTACTTAGTCCCATCTAATCCATGTCTGTTCTCTACCTAGTCCCGTCTAATCCCTATCTGTTCTCTACCTAGTCCCGTCTAATCCCTATCTGTTCTCTACCTAGTCCCGTCTAATCCCTGTCTGTTCTCTACCTAGTCCTGTCTAATCCCTATCTGTTCTCTACCTAGTCCCATCTAATCCCTATCTGTTCTCTACCTAGTCCCGTCTAATCCCTGTCTGTTCTCTATTTAGACCCATCTAATCCCTATCTGTTCTCTACCTAGTCCCGTCTAATCCCTGTCTGTTCTCTGTTTAGACCCATCTAATCCCTATCTGTTCTCTACCTAGTCCCATCTAATCCCTGTCTGTTCTCTACCTAGTCCCGTCTAATCCCTGTCTGTTCTCTACCTAGTCCCGTCTAATCCCTGTCTGTTCTCTGTTTAGACCCGTCTAATCCCTGTCTGTTCTCTACCTAGTCCCGTCTAATCCCTGTCTGTTCTCTACCTAGTCCCATCTAATCCCTGTCTGTTCTCTACCTAGTCCCGTCTAATCCCAATCTGTTCTCTACTTTGTCCCATTCTAATCCCTATCTGTTCTCTACTTTGTCCCATTCTAACCCCTGTCTGTTCTCTACTTAGTCCCGTCTAATCCCTATCTGTTCTCTACCTAGTCCCATCTAATCCCTGTCTGTTCTCTACCTAGTCCCATCTAATCCCTATCTGTTCTCTACTTAGTCCCATCTAATCCCGATCTGTTCTCTACCTAGTCCCGTCTAATCCCTATCTGTTCTCTACCTAGTCCTGTCAAATCCCTGTCTGTTCTCTACCTAGTCCCATCTAATCCCTGTCTGTTCTCTACTTTGTCCCATTCTAATCCCTATCTGTTCTCTACTTTGTCCCATTCTAACCCCTGTCTGTTCTCTACTTAGTCCCGTCTAATCCCTGTCTGTTCTCTACCTAGTCCCATCTAATCCCTGTCTGTTCTCTACTTTGTCCCATCTAATCCCTGTCTGTTCTCTACTTTGTCCCATTCTAATCCCTATCTGTTCTCTACTTTGTCCCATTCTAATCCCTGTCTGTTCTCTACCTAGTCCCGTCTAATCCCTGTCTGTTCTCTACCTAGTCCCATCTAATCCCTGTCTGTTCTCTACTTTGTCCCATTCTAATCCCTATCTGTTCTCTACTTTGTCCCATTCTAATCCCTGTCTGTTCTCTACCTAGTCCCGTCTAATCCCTATCTGTTCTCTACCTAGTCCCGTCTAATCCCTATCTGTTCTCTACCTAGTCCCGTCAAATCCCTATCTGTTCTCTACCTAGTCCCATCTAATCCCTATCTGTTCTCTACTTAGTCCCATCTAATCCCTATCTGTTCTCTACCTAGTCCCGTCTAATCCCTGTCTGTTCTCTACTTAGTCCCATCTAATCCCTATCTGTTCTCTACCTAGTCCCGTCTAATCCCTGTCTGTTCTCTACTTAGTCCCATCTAATCACTAGGTGTGTCTGTTCCCTCTGTGTAAATGACTCCCCTGTGATATATTAGACAGTGGATCCATCCCTCCCTGAGTGAAAACACAAACACTATTGATGTCGCTGTACGATGTCGCTGTACGATGTCGCTTGTCTCTCTCTCTGTCTCTCTCTCTCTCTCTCTCTCTCTGTCTCTCTCTCTCTGTCTTTCTTTCTCTGTCTCTCTCTCTCTCTCTGTCTCTCTGTCTCTCTCTCTCTCTGTCTCTCTCTCTCTCTGTCTCTCTCTGTCTCTCTCTGTCTCTCTCTCTCTCTCTCTCTCTCTCTCTCTCCCTCTCTCTCTAACCCCCCCTTCACCTCACCATATCCTTATTTTATACTTCACACACCAATGCATCAGTGTTAGAGGATCAATAATTGATTGTAATGTGTTTTCCTGACCAGTGGACTGGCTCCTGTCTGTCCAGGTTTCCTCTTGATAACCCGTCTCACATGGGAGAGTCTTCCAACAGACTGAGCTCTGCCCTCAAAATGACTGTCACACACACGTCTTTGTGCAGGCAGGGAGGTTGTGTGTGCTGTTGTGAACTCAGAGCTTGTGACGACAGTAAAATAGAGATGTGTCCTGGTGTCCTTTAGGAGAGAACTCACTCCATTCACCCAACATGACTTCTGCTGGACACACACACACACACACACACACACACACACACACACACACACACACACACACACACACACACACACACACACACACACACACACACACACACACACACACACACACACACAGACATTGTCTCCCTCCCTCCCTCCCTCCCTCCCTCCCTCCCCCCCTCCCTCCCTCCCTCCCTCCCTCCCTCCCTCCCTCCCTCCCTCCCCTCCCTCCCTCTCCCCTTCCCCTTCCCCTCTCCCCCTTCCCCTCCCTCCCCCTCCCTCCCTCCTCCCTCCCTCCCTCCTCCCTCTCCCCCTCTCCCCCTCCCTCCCTCCCTCCCTCCCCCCCCTCCCTCCCTCCCCCCCCTCCCTCCCCTCCCTCCCTCCCTCCCTCCCTCCCTCCCTCCCTCCCTCCCTCCCTCCCTCCCTCCCTCCCTCCTCCCTCCCTCCCTCCCTCCCTCCCCTCCCCCTCCCCCTCCCCTCCCCCTCCCCCAGTCTGAATGTTATCTCTGTGTGTGTTTATTCTAGGTGGCCTGCATGCAGCTCATCAATGCTCTGGTGACGTCTCCCTCCCTCTCCCTCCCTCCCTCCCTCCCTCCCTCCCTCCCTACCCCCTCCCTCCCTCCCCTCCCCCCCTCCCTCCCTCCCTCTCCCCTTCCCCTCTCCCCTTCCCCCTCCCTCCCCTCCCTCCCTCCCTCCCTCCTCCCCCCCCCCCTCCCTCCCCTCCCCCAGTCTGAATGTTATCTCTGTGTGTGTTTATTCTAGGTGGCCTGCATGCAGCTCATCAATGCTTTGGTGACGTCCCCTCCCTCCCCCCTCCCTCCTCCCTCCCTCCCTCCCTCCCTCCCTCCCTCCCTCCCTCCCTCCCTCCCTCCCTCCCTCCCTCCTCTCCCCCTCCCCCCCCTCCCTCCCCTCCCCCAGTCTGAATGTTATCTCTGTGTGTGTTTATTCTAGGTGGCCTGCATGCAGCTCATCAATGCTCTGGTGACGTCCCTCCCTCCCTCCCTCCCTCCCTCCCTCCCTCCCTCCCTCCCTCCCTCCCTCCCTCCCTCCCTCCCTCCCTCCCTCCCTCCCTCCCTCCCTCCCTCCCCCTCCCTCCCTCCCTCCCTCCCTCCCTCTCCCCTTCCCCCTCTCCCCCTCCCTCCCCCTCCCTCCCCCTCCCCCCTCCCTCCCTCCCCTCCCTCCCTCCCTCCCCCTCCCCTCCCTCCCTCCCTCCCTCCCTCCCCCCCCCTCCCTCCCTCCCTCCCTCCCTCCCTCCCTCCCTCCCTCCATCCATCCCTCCCTCCATCCATCCATCCCTCCCTCCATCCATCCCTCCCTCCCTCTCCCCTTCCCCTCTCCCCCTTCCCCTCCCTCCCCTTCCCCTCCCCCTCCCCTCCCTCCCTCCCTCCCTCCCTCCCCCTCCCCCCCTCCCTCCCTCCCTCCCTCCCTCCCTCCCTCCCTCCCCCAGTCTGAATGTTATCTCTGTGTGTGTTTATTCTAGGTGGCCTGCATGCAGCTCATCAATGCTTTGGTGACGTCCCTCCCTCCCTCCCCCTCCCTCCCCTCCCACCCTCCCTCCCTCCCTCCCTCCCTCCCTCCCTCCCTCTCCCCCCCCCCTCCCTCCCCCTCCCCCAGTCTGAATGTTATCTCTGTGTGTGTTTATTCTAGGTGGCCTGCATGCAGCTCATCAATGCTCTGGTGACGTCCCTCCCTCCCTCCCTCCCCTCCCTCCCTCCCTCCCTCCCTCCCTCCCTCCCTCCCCCTCCCTCCCTCCCTCCCTCCCTCCCTCCCTCCCTCCCTCCCCCCTCCCTCCCTCCCTCCCTCCCTCCCTCCCCTCCATCCATCCCTCCCTCCCTCTCCCCCTTCCCCTCTCCCCTTCCCCTCCCTCCCCCTCCCCCCCTCCCTCCCTCCCCCCTCCCTCCCCCCTCCCCCCCCTCCCCTCCCTCCCTCCCTCCCTCCCTCCCTCCCTCCCTCCCTCCCTCCCTCCCTCCCTCCCTCCCTCCCTCCCTCCATCCATCCCTCCCTCCCTCTCCCCTTCCCCTCTCCCCTTCCCCTCCCTCCCCTTCCCCTCCCCCTCCCCTCCCCCTCCCTCCCTCCCTCCCTCCCTCCCTCCCCTCCCTCCCTCCCTCCCTCCCTCCCTCCCTCCCTCCCTCCCTCCCTCCCTCCCTCCCTCCCCTCCCCCAGTCTGAATGTTATCTCTGTGTGTGTTTATTCTAGGTGGCCTGCATGCAGCTCATCAATGCTTTGGTGACATCTCTCCCTCCATCCCTCCCTCCCTCTCCCCTTCCCCTCTCCCCTTCCCCTCTCCCCTTCCCCTCCCTCCCTCCCCTTCCCCCTCCCTCCCCTCCCTCCCCCTCCCTCCCTCCCTCCCTCCCTCCCTCCCTCCCTCCCTCCCTCCCCTCCCTCCCTCCCTCCCCCTCCCCCTCCCTCCCTCCCTCCCTCCCTCCCTCCCTCCCTCCCCCTCCCCCTCCCTCCCTCTCCCCCTCCCCCTCCCTCCCTCCCTCCCCCCCCTCCCCTCCCTCCCTCCCTCCCTCCCTCCCTCCCTCCCTCCCTCCCTCCCCCCCTCCCTCCCTCCCTCCCTCCCTCCCTCTCCCCCTCCCCCTCCCTCCCCCTCCCCTCCCTCCTCCTCCCCTCCCTCCCTCCCTCCCTCCCTCCCTCCCTCCCCCCTCCCTCCCTTCCCCTCCCTCCCCCCTCCCTCCCTCCCTCCCTCCCTCCCCCTCCCTCCCCTCCCTCCCTCCCTCCCCTCCCTCCCCCTCCCTCCCTCCCTCCCTCCCTCCCCCCCTCCCTCCCTCCCTCCCTCCCTCCCTCCCTCCCTCCCTCCCTCCCTCTCCCCCTCCCTCTCCCCCTCCCTCCCTCCCTCCCTCCCCCCCCTCCCTCCCCCTCCCTCCCCTCCCCCAGTCTGAATGTTATCTCTGTGTGTGTTTATTCTAGGTGGCCTGCATGCAGCTCATCAATGCTCTGGTGACGTCTCCCTCCCCCTCCCTCCCTCCCCTCCCCTCCCCCTCCCTCTCCCCCTCCCTCCCTCCCTCCCTCCCCCCCTCCCTCCCTCCCTCCCTCCCCTCCCCCAGTCTGAATGTTATCTCTGTGTGTGTTTATTCTAGGTGGCCTGCATGCAGCTCATCAATGCTCTGGTGACGTCTCCCTCCCCTCCCTCCCTCCCTCCCTCCCTCCCTCCCTCCCTCCCTCCCTCCCTCCCTCCCCCCTCCCTCCCTCCCTCCCTCCCCCTCCCTCCCTCCCTCCCTCCCTCCCTCCCTCCCCCAGTCTGAATGTTATCTCTGTGTGTGTTTATTCTAGGTGGCCTGCATGCAGCTCATCAATGCTCTGGTGACGTCTCCGGACGAGTTGGACTTCAGGCTTCACATCAGGAATGAGTTTATTCGCTCCGGCCTGCGAGAGATTTTCCCGGTGAGCTGAGCATCGTTGCTGTATGGCTGTAAGCCATGCACACATTCATATTTAAATTAGTTGTCCACTTGAGTGAAATATTGTTGAACGCTTCGTGGCAAAATAATTTATAAGGCTCGGAGGAGAGGTCACACGTCTCTGTCAATGCTGTTCGCCAGGCAGCCAATCGGGGAGCGTCGCTACGAGGCGGCTGGTTGTGTTGTCTGTCCCCGCCGGCTCTCTCTCTCTCTCTCTCTCTCCACCGCCCGCCCTAAACATTTACCTTCTATCAACAACGCCAGAAGCAAGGAACACACACACACACACACCACAATCACAAAACACACACACACACACACACCACAATCACAAAACACACACACACACACACACACACACACACACACACACACACACACACACACACACACACACACACACACACACACACACACCACAAACACACACACACACACACCACAATCACAAACACACACACACACCACAGACACAAAACATACACGAACGCACGCACACAGACGTACACACTCACACACACACACAGACGCACACACTCACACACACACACAGACGCACACACTCACACACACACACACACACTCACACACACACACACACACACACACACACACACACACACACACACACACACACACACACACACACACACACACACACACACACACACACACACACACACACACACACACACACACACCAGGCAAACAAACAACGTCAGAGGCAGCATCAATCAGCCACCGCAGCGCTGCCTGCATCCCAAACGGCTCCCTACATAGTTTACCACTTCATTCCACACATCCTATGTGCCCTGGTCAAAACTAGTGCACTATCAAATTAACAGGGTGCCATTTTGGGACTCAGACCCTGCTGTCTGGTGTTTTAGTGGGTCTAGAGGAGGGTAATGTTCTGTCTGGTGTTTTAGGGGGTCTAGAGGAGGGTAATGTTATGTCTGGTGTTTTAGGGGGTCTAGAGGAGGGTAATGTTCTGTCTGGTGTTTTAGGGGGTCTAGAGGAGGGTAATGTTCTGTCTGGTGTTTTAGGGGTCTAGAGGAGGGTAATGTTATGTCTGGTGTTTTAGGGGGTCTAGAGGAGGGTAATGTTCTGTCTGGTGTTTTAGGGGGTCTAGAGGAGGGTAATGATCTGTCTGGTGTTTTAGGGTATCTAGAGGAGGGTAATGTTCTGTCTGGTGTTTTAGGGGGTCTAGAGGAGGGTAATGTTCTGTCTGGTGTTTTAGTGGGTCTAGAGGAGGGTAATGTTCTGTCTGGTGTTTTAGAGGGTCTAGAGGAGGGTAATGTTCTGTCTGGGGTTTTAGGGGGTCTAGAGGAGGGTAATGATCTGTCTGGTGTTTTAGGGGGTCTAGAGGAGGGTAATGATCTGTCTGGTGTTTTAGGGGGTCTAGAGGAGGGTAATGTTATGTCTGGTGTTTTAGGGGGTCTAGAGGAGGGTAATGTTATGTCTGGTGTTTTAGGGGGTCTAGAGGAGGGTAATGTTCTGTCTGGTGTTTTAGGGGGTCTGAAGAGGCTGTTTTACAATGGATATCTAATTACGTTATTCATTCTTCCTCCTTCTGTCCTTCCTCTTCCTCATTCTGTTCTTCCTCCTTCCTCATTCTGTCCTTCCTCCTTCCTCATTCTGTCCTTCCTCCTCCTCCTTCTGTCCTTCCTCCTCCTCCTTCTGTCCTTCCTCTTCCTCATTCTGTCCTTCTTCCTTCTTCATTCTGTCCTTCCTCCTTCCTCATTCTGTCCTTCCTCATTCTGTCCTCCTTCCTTCCTCATTCTGTCCTTCCTTCCTCCTCCTTCTGTCCTTCCATTTTCTCTCCTCCTCTCTCTTCCTGTCCTCCTCATCTCCTATTCTCTCTCCTCTCTCTTCATGTCCTCATCTCTCCTATTCTCTCTCCTCTCTTTCTTCCTATCCTCTCTCTTCCTGTCCTCCCCCTCTCTCAATCTTCCTTTCCCATCCCTCCCTCTCTCTCTATTCCTCACCTCATCCCTCCCTCTCTCTCTTCCCCTTCTGCCCCCCCTCCTCCTCTCTATTTCTCATCTCATCCCTCCCTCTCTTCCTCCTCCTCATCTCATCCTCATCTCATCCCTCCCTCTCTCTCTTCCCCTTCTGCCCCCCCTCCTCCTCTCTATTTCTCATCTCATCCCTCCCTCCCTCTTCCTCCTCCTCCTCTCTATTCCTCACCTCATCCCTCCATCTCTTCCTCCTCCTCCTCTCATCCTCATCTCATCCCTCCATCTCTTCCTCTCTCTTTCCTGCAGCATCTGACAACGATCAGGAACGATGCCCTGGACATTCAGCTCAAGGTGAATGAATTGAATTTATATTTGTTGTTTAAACCAATAGCTACACACAGCAGATAACAGTTGAAGACGTGAATGTGGAAGCGGGGGTTTAAAAGCCGTCCCGTATTCGATGTGCGTTTCTATGTTTCTACGTGTCTGTTTCCCAATAGGTGTTTGAGGAGCACAAGGAAGAGGATCTGATGGAGCTCAGTCACCGGCTGGAGGACATCAAGAGTGAACTGGAATATCCTTTTCTACTGTACACACACACACACACACACACACACACACACACACACACACACACACACACACACACACACACACACACACACACACACACATACACATACACATACACACACACACACAGAGATACACACACACACACACACACACACACACACACACACACACACACACACACACACACACACACACACACACACACACACACACACACAGGCACAGACATACACACACAGACATACACACACACAGGCGCACACGCACACAGGCACACGCACATACACACGCGCACACAGGCACACGCGCGCACAGGCACACACATACACACGCGCGCACAGGCACACACACATACACACGCGCGCACAGGCACACACACATACACACGCGCGCACAGGCACACACACATACACACGCGCGCACAGGCACACACACATACACGCGCGCGCACACACACAGACACACACGCGCGCGCACGCACACACACACACACACACACACACACACACACACACACACACACACACACACACACACACACACACACACACACACACACACACACACACACACACACACACACACACACACACACACACACACACACACACAGAGATACACACGCACACACGCACACAGGCACACATTCACACACACACACACACACACACACACACACACACACACACACACACACACACACACACACACACACACACACACACTCACGCGGTCTCTCACATAGTGCACTGTGTTGTTGATCCCACGTTGCCTCTCCTCATTCAGCCTCTCATCCATTATATATTCAGGTACTAGAGTGGATACGGTTCCCCCTCTTATGGACGCTACTCTGACATTAATACAGGGCCCAGAGAGAGTACTAATACAATATAGATAGTATCTCTCATCCATTATAAGAGATATTACCTAACCCTCATACAATAGAGTACCTACCCCTCATACGATAGAGATAGTACCTACCCCTCATACAATAGAGATAGTACCTACCCCTCATACAATAGAGATAGTACCTACCCCTCATACAATAGAGATAGTACCTACCCCTCATACAATAGAGATAGTACCTACCCCTCATACAATAGAGATAGTACCTACCCCTCATACAATAGAGATAGTACCTACCCCTCATACAATAGAGATAGTACCTACCCCTCATACAATAGAGATAGTACCTACCCCTCATACAATAGAGATAGTACTATAATAGCTTTTCTCCTTGTTCATCTCTACAATACCGTATCTCTATAGTCTTCACAATACCATAGCTCTATAATCTCTACAATACCATATATCTATAATCTCTACAATACCATATCTCTATAATCTCTACAATACCATATCTCTACAATACCATATCTCTATAGTCTCTACAATACCATATCTCTATAATCTCTACAATACCATATCTCTACAATACCATATCTCTATAGTCTACAATACCATATATCCACAATACCATATCTCTATAGTCTCTACAATACCATATCTCTATAGTCTCTACAATACCATATCTCTGTAGTCTCTACAATACCTCTATAATCTCTACAATACCATATCTCTATAGTCTCTACAATACCATATCTCTATAGTCTCTACAATTCCATATCTCTACCATTCCATATCTCTATAGTCTCTACAATACCATATCTCTATAGTCTCTTCCATTCCATATCTCTATAGTCTCTACCATTCCATATCTCTATAATCTCTACAATTCCATATCTATATAGTCTTCACAATACCATATCTCTATAGTCTCTTCAATACCACATCTCTACAATACCATATCTCTATAGTGTCTACAATACCATATCTCTATAGTCTCTACAATACCATATGTCTACAGTCTCTACAATACCATATCTCTATAGTCTTCACAATACCATATCTCTATAGTCTCTACAACACCATATCTCTATAATCTCTACAATACCATATCTCTGCAATACCATTTCTCTATAATCTCTACAATGCCATATCTCTATAATCTCTTCAATACCATATCTCTATAATCTCTTCAATACCATATCTTTACAATACCATATCTCTATAATACCATATCTCTTTAATCTCTACAATACCATATCTCTACAATACCATATCTCTATAACATCTACAATACCATATCTCTTCAATACCATATCTCTATAATCTCTACAATACCATATCTCTGCAATACCATATCTCTATGACATCTACAATACCATATCTCTACAATACCATATCTCTATAGTCTCTACAATACCATATCTCTACAATACCATATCTCTATAGTCTCTACAATACCATTTCTCTATAGTCTCTATAATACCATATCTCTGTAGTCTCTACAATACCTCTATAATCTCTACAATACCATATCTCTATAATCTCTATAATACCATATCTCTGTAGTCTCTACAATACCTCTATAATCTCTACAATCTCTACAACACCATATCTCTATAATCTCCACAATACCATATCTCTATAGTCTCTACAATACCATATCTCTGCAATACCATTTCTCTATAATCTCTACAATGCCATATCTCTATAATCTCTTCAATACCATATCTCTATAATCTCTTCAATACCATATCTCTACAATACCATATCTCTGTAATACCACATCTCTATAATCTCTACAATACCATATCTCTACAATACCATATCTCTATAACATCTACAATACCATATCTCTTCAATACCATATCTCTATGACATCTACAATACCATATCTCTACAATACCATATCTCTATAGTCTTCACAATACCATATCTCTATAGTCTCTACAACACCATATCTCTATAATCTCCACAATACCATATCTCTATAGTCTCTACAATACCATATCTCTGCAATACCATTTCTCTATAATCTCTACAATGCCATATCTCTATAATCTCTTCAATACCATATCTCTATAATCTCTTCAATACCATATCTTTACAATACCATATCTCTATATTACCATATCTCTTTAATCTCTACAATACCATATCTCTACAATACCATATCTCTATAACATCTACAATACCATATCTCTTCAATACCATATCTCTATAATCTCTACAATACCATATCTCTGCAATACCATATCTCTATGACATCTACAATACCATATCTCTACAATACCATATCTCTATAGTCTCTACAATACCATATCTCTACAATACCATATCTCTATAGTCTCTACAATACCATTTCTCTATAGTCTCTATAATACCATATCTCTGTAGTCTCTACAATACCTCTATAATCTCTACAATACCATATCTCTATAATACCATATCTCTGTAGTCTCTACAATACCTCTATAATCTCTACAATCTCTACAACACCATATCTCTATAATCTCCACAATACCATATCTCTATAGTCTCTACAATACCATATCTCTGCAATACCATTTCTCTATAATCTCTTCAATACCATATCTCTATAATCTCTTCAATACCATATCTCTACAATACCATATCTCTATAATACCACATCTCTATAATCTCTACAATACCATATCTCTACAATACCATATCTCTATAACATCTACAATACCATATCTCTTCAATACCATATCTCTATGACATCTACAATACCATATCTCTACAATACCATATCTCTATAGTCTTCACAATACCATATCTCTATAGTCTCTACAACACCATATCTCTGCAATACCATTTCTCTATAATCTCTACAATGCCATATCTCTATAATCTCTTCAATACCATATCTCTATAATCTCTTCAATACCATATCTTTACAATACCATATCTCTATAATACCATATCTCTATAATCTCTACAATACCATATCTCTACAATACCATATCTCTATAACATCTACAATACCATATCTCTTCAATACCATATCTCTATAATCTCTACAATACCATATCTCTGCAATACCATATCTCTATGACATCTACAATACCATATCTCTACAATACCATATCTCTATAGTCTCTACAATACCATATCTCTACAATACCATATCTCTATAGTCTCTACAATACCATTTCTCTATAGTCTCTATAATACCATATCTCTGTAGTCTCTACAATACCTCTATAATCTCTACAATACCATATCTCTATAATCTCTATAATACCATATCTCTGTAGTCTCTACAATACCTCTATAATCTCTACAATCTCTACAACACCATATCTCTATAATCTCCACAATACCATATCTCTATAGTCTCTACAATACCATATCTCTGCAATACCATTTCTCTATAATCTCTACAATGCCATATCTCTATAATCTCTTCAATACCATATCTCTATAATCTCTTCAATACCATATCTCTACAATACCATATCTCTATAATACCACATCTCTATAATCTCTACAATACCATATCTCTACAATACCATATCTCTATAACATCTACAATACCATATCTCTTCAATACCATATCTCTATGACATCTACAATACCATATCTCTACAATACCATATCTCTATAGTCTTCACAATACCATATCTCTATAGTCTCTACAACACCATATCTCTATAATCTCCACAATACCATATCTCTATAGTCTCTACAATACCATATCTCTGCAATACCATTTCTCTATAATCTCTACAATGCCATATCTCTATAATCTCTTCAATACCATATCTTTACAATACCATATCTCTATAATACCATATCTCTATAATCTCTACAATACCATATCTCTACAATACCATATCTCTATAACATCTACAATACCATATCTCTTCAATACCATATCTCTATAATCTCTACAATACCATATCTCTGCAATACCATATCTCTATGACATCTACAATACCATATCTCTACAATACCATATCTCTATAGTCTCTACAATACCATATCTCTACAATACCATATCTCTATAGTCTCTACAATACCATTTCTCTATAGTCTCTATAATACCATATCTCTGTAGTCTCTACAATACCTCTATAATCTCTACAATACCATATCTCTATAATCTCTATAATACCATATCTCTGTAGTCTCTACAATACCTCTATAATCTCTACAATCTCTACATCACCATATCTCTATAATCTCCACAATACCATATCTCTATAGTCTCTACAATACCATATCTCTGCAATACCATTTCTCTATAATCTCTACAATGCCATATCTCTATAATCTCTTCAATACCATATCTCTATAATCTCTTCAATACCATATCTCTACAATACCATATCTCTATAATACCACATCTCTATAATCTCTACAATACCATATCTCTACAATACCATATCTCTATAACATCTACAATACCATATCTCTTCAATACCATATCTCTATAATCTCTACAATACCATATCTCTGCAATACCATATCTCTATGACATCTACAATACCATATCTCTACAATACCATATCTCTATAGTCTCTACAATACCATATCTCTACAATACCATATCTCTATAGTCTCTACAATACCATATCTCTACAATACCATATCTCTATAGTCTCTACAATACCATATCTCTATAGTCTCTATAATACCATATCTCTGTAGTCTCTACAATACCTCTATAATCTCTACAATACCATATCTCTATAATCTCTATAATACCATATCTCTGTAGTCTCTACAATACCTCTATAATCTCTACAATACCATATCTCTATAGTCTCTACAATACTATATCTCTATAGTCTCTACAATTCCATATCTCTACCATTCCATATCTCTATAGTCTCTACAATACCATATCTATATAGTCTCTACCATTCCATATCTCTATAGTCTCTACCATTCCATATCTCTATAATCTCTACAATTCGATATCTATATAGTCTCTACAATACCATATCTATGTAGTCTCTACCATTCCATATCTCTATAGTCTCTACAATACCATATCTCTATATTCTCTACAATACCACGTCTCTATAGTCTCTACCATTCCATATCTCTATAGTCTCTACCATTCCATATCTCTATAATCTCTACAATTCCATATCTATATAGTCTCTACCATTCCATATCTATATAGTCTCTACCATTCCATATCTATATAGTCTCTACCATTCCATATCTCTATAGTCTCTACAATACCATATCTCTACAATACCACATCTCTACAATACCATATCTATATAGTCTCTACCATTCCATATCTCTATAGTCTCTACAATACCATATCTCTATAATCTCTACAATTCCATATCTCTATAGTCTCTACAATTCCATATCTCTATAGTCTCTACAATACCATATCTCTATAATCTCTACAATTCCATATCTATATAGTCTCTACAATTCCATATCTCTATAGTCTCTACAATACCATATCTCTATAGTCTCTACAATACCATATCTATATAGTCTCTACCATTCCATATCTATGTCCTCCTGTTTTCAGCCCCCTCATGTAAATTCTGAAGTGATTCAATGATTTCCCCAATGTAATTGCTTTAGTTTGATTATAGTGTGTAATAGCTGATCCGGAGGAGGCCTTAACCCTGTCTGTACTGATGTGGGAGACGTGTTCAACGTGGTTCAGAGTGTGGTGAAGGACACCGGAGCTGAGGTCTACTTTCTCTCCATCCTACAACACCTCATGCTCATCCGGAACGACTACTTTGTCCGGTAAGATCTCTCTGCCTCTATCCGCACACACCTATATCCTCCTCCTCCTCTCCTTCTGCTTCTCCTCCTCATCTTCATCCTCTCCTTCTCCTCATCCTCTCCTCATCCTCCTCCTCCTCATCCTCTCCTTCTGCTTCTCCTCCTCATCATCTCCTTCTGCTTCTCCTCCTCTCCTTCTGCTTCTCCTCCTCCTCCTCTCCTTCTGCTTCTCCTCCTCATCCTCTCCTTCTGCTTCTCCTCCTCATCCTCTCCTTCTGCTTCTCCTCCTCCTCCTCATCCTCTCCTTCTGCTTCTTCAGAAACTGCTGTCTGGTAAGATGTTCCTTCATCCACGTAGATGTTCTGTAGATTATTACTGTCTGGTAAGATGTTCCTTCATCCACGTAGATGTTCTGTAGATTATTACTGTTTGGTAAAATGTAAGGTACAAAGTGCCCCATGGGGGGGAGAGAGACATGGAGAGGAAGGAGTGAAAGGGGAGAGAGAGACATGGAGAGGAAGGAGAGAGAGAGAGAGAGAGACATGGAGAGGGGAGAGAGAGAGAGAGACATGGAGAGGAAGGAGGGAGAGGGGAGAGAGAGAGAGACATGGAGAGGAAGGAGGGAGAGGGGAGAGAGAGAAAGAGACATGGAGAGGAAGGAGTGAGAGGGAGAGAGAGAGACTTGGAGAGGAAGGAATGAGAGGGGAGAGAGAGTGACATGGAGAGGAAGGAGGGAGAGGGGGGAGAGAGAGAGAGAGACGTGGGAGAGAAAGAGAGAGAGACATGGAGTGAGAGACATGCAGTGAGAGACATGGAGTGCGAGAGAGAGAGAGAGAGAGACATGGAGTGGGAGAGAAAGAGAGAGAGAGAGAGAGAGAGAGATGGAGTGAGAGGCGAGTGAGAGACATGGAGAGGAAGGAGAGAGAGACATGGAGAGGAAGGAGAGAG
>NC_088218.1:1700729-1713229 GCF_036934945.1 Oncorhynchus masou masou | reverse complement strand
CATTACCTGTAGACTTTAACATCTCTCAACCTCTTCTACCTCCCCCTCTCTCCCCCCGCCCTCCTCTCTCTCCCCCCACCCTCCTCTCTCCCCCACCCCCCTCTCTCTCTCTCTCTCCTGCCCTCCTCTCTCTCCCTCTCTCCCCCTGCCCTCCTCTCTCTCTCTCTCTCTCTCTCTCTCCTGCCCTCCCTCTCTCCCCCACCCCCTCTCTCTCTCTCTCTCCTGCCCTCCTCTCTCTCCCTCTCTCCCCCTGCCCTCCTCTCTCTCTCTCCTGCCCTCTCTCTCTCTCCCCCTCCCCCTCCTCTCTCTCTCTCTCCCTCCCCCTGCCCTCCTCTCTCTCTCTCTCTCTCTCTCTCTCTCCCCCTGCCCTCCTCTCTCTCTCTCTCTCTCTCTCTCCCCTGCCCTCCTCTCTCTCTCTCCCCCTGCCCTCTCTCTCTCTCTCTCTCTCTCCCCCTGCCCTCCTCTCTCTCCCGCCCTCCCTCTCTCTCTCTCCCCCTGCCCTCCTCTCTCTCTCCCCCTGCCCTCCTCTCTCTCTCTCCCCCTGCCCTCCTCTCTCCTCTCTCCCTGCCCTCCCTCTCTCTCTCCCTGCCCTCCTCTCTCTCTCTCTCTCCCGCCCTCCTCTCTCTCTCTCTCCCCCTGCCCTCCTCTCTCTCTCTCTCTCTCTCTCTCCCCCTGCCCTCCCTCTCTCTCTCTCTCTCTCCCCTGCCCTCCTCTCTCTCTCCCGCCCTCCTATCTCTCTCCCCCTCCCCCTGCCCTCCTCTCTCTCTCTCTCCCCCTGCCCTCCCTCTCTCTCTCCCCCTGCCCTCCTCTGTCTCTCTCTCCCCTTCCTCTCTCTCTCTCTCTCCCCTGCCCTCCTCTCCTCTCTCTCTCCCCCTCCCCCTCCCCTCCTCTCTTTCTCTCTCTCTGCCCTCCTCTCCTCTCTCTCTCTCTCCCCACCCTCCTCTCCTCTCTCTCTCTCCCCACCCTCCTCTCCTCTCTCCTCTCAGGCCCCAGTATTTTAAGATCATAGATGAGTGTTTATCTCAGATCGTTCTCCATCGCAATGGGACCGACCCAGACTTCAGCTACCGAAAACGCCTTGACGTGGACTTCAGTGTCCTCCTGGGCAAGTATATACACACTACACTACACTACACTACACTACACTACACTACACTACACTACACTACACTACACTACACTACCTTGACGTGGACTTCAGTGTCCTCCTGGGCAAGTATATACACACTACACTACACTACACTACACTACACTACACTACACTACACTACACTACACACACTACACTACACTACACTACACTACCTTTACGTGGACTTCAGTGTCCTCCTGGGCAAGTATACACACACACACACACACACACACACACACACACACACACACACACACACACACACACACACACACACTACACATACACATACACATACACATACACACACTACACACACTATACATACACATACACTACACTACACACACACACACTACACTACACTACACTACACACACAACACAACACACAACACACTACACACTACACACTACACACACACACACACACACACACACTACACACATACTACACTACACTACACTACACTACACTACACTACACACAACACAACACAACACAACACAACACAACACAACACAACACAACACAACACAACACAACACAACACAACACAGCACAGCACAGCACAGCACAGCACAGCACAGCACAGCACAGCACTACACACACACACTACACTACACTACACTACACTACACTGCACACACACACACTACACTACACTGCACACACACACACTACACACACACTACACACACACACTACACACACACTACACACACTACACATACTACACATACTACACATACTACACATACACACACCACTGTAGGAACTACAATACATGCATCTCTGTGTGTCCTCCGGTCTCTGACTGTGTGTGTGTGTGTGTTTCAGATGCGTGTGTGGACAAGGCTCAGGTCGAAGAGTGTGAGCTGAGGGCTACTGACATGGCTCTGAAGGTAACACACACACACTGAACCGTTAGTTCTCACCTCCACCAGGGTCAAAGTTCATGTCGCTGAGAGAGGATTCTAGATGCACATTAACACACGCACGCACGCACGCACGCACACAATATCTGGGCTGTATAACCCTGTGTCCCAGCATTGGGCCAGTAACTGGGCTGTAACCCTGTCCCAGCATTGGGCCAGTAACTGGGCTGTAACCCTGTCCCAGCATTGGGCCAGTAACTGTGCTGTAACCCTGTCCCAGCATTGGGCCAGTAACTGGGCTGTATAACCCTGTCCCAGCATTGGGCCAGTAACTGGGCTATATAACCCTGTCCCAGCATTGGGCCAGTAACTGGGCTGTAACCCTGTGTCCCAGCGTTGGGCCAGTAACTGTGCTGTAACCCTGTCCCAGCATTGGGCCAGTAACTGGGCTGTAACCCTGTCCCAGCATTGGGCCAGTAACTGTGCTGTAACCCTGTCCCAGCATTGGGCCAGTAACTGGGCTATATAACCCTGTGTCCCAGCATTGGGCCAGTAACTGGGCTATATAACCCTGTCCCAGCATTGGGCCAGTAACTGGGCTATATAACCCTGTCCCAGCATTGGGACAGTAACTGGGCTATATAACCCTGTGTCCCAGCATTGGGCCAGTAACTGGGCTGTAACCCTGTCCCAGCATTGGGCCAGTGACTGGGCTGTAACCCTGTCCCAGCAATGGGCCAGTAATTGGGCTGTAACCCTGTCCCAGCATTGGGCCAGTAACTGGGCTGTAACCCTGTCCCAGCATTGAGCCAGTAACTGGGCTGTAACCCTGTCCCAGCATTGGGCCAGTAACTGGGCTATATAACCCTGTCCCAGCATTGGGCCAGTAACTGGGCTATATAACCCTGTGTCCCAGCATTGGGCCAGTAACTGGGCTATATAACCCTGTCCCAGCATTGGGCCAGTAACTGGGCTATATAACCCTGTCCCAGCATTGGGCCAGTAACTGGGCTGTAACCCTGTCCCAGCGTTGGTCCAGTAACTGGGCTATACATCCATGCATCCCTCCCTCCATGAACAAGCATTTCACTGTTACACAGAAACCAAACCGCCCTGCGCCATCGTGAATGAATTTATTTTGTCCCCCTACACCAAACTTGATCACGTAACGCAGGTTAAAATATCAAAACAAACTCGAAACCAATTATATTAATTTGGGGACAGGTTGAAAATAATTAAACATTTATGGCAATTTAGTGAGTGAGCTTGCTAGCTAATTTGTCCTATTTAGCTAGTTAGCTTGCTGTTGCTAGCTTATTTGT
This sequence comes from Oncorhynchus masou masou, assembly GCF_036934945.1. Lineage (NCBI taxonomy): Eukaryota > Metazoa > Chordata > Actinopteri > Salmoniformes > Salmonidae > Oncorhynchus > Oncorhynchus masou. Next base: position 1,709,897 of record NC_088218.1, on the reverse strand, counting down.
CCTATTTAGCTCGTTAGCTTGCTGTTGCTAGCTAATTTGTCCTGGGATATAAACATTGAGTTTGTTGTTTTACCTGAAATGCACAAGGTCCTCTACTCCACCAATCTACACACAAACCGGTTGACCGAATCGTCTTTCCTTCCAGGCCTTTTCTTCTCTTGACTTTATATTGCGATTAGCAACTTTCATAAATGAGGTGCATTACCGCCACCGACCTCGTTCGTCTTTCAGTCTCCCACGCCGGTTTAACCAATGAGGAGATGGGAGAGGCGGGACTTGCAGCGTGATCTGCGTCACAAATAGAAATGACTTCTATTTCAGTCCTTGGCAACGCAGACGCTCGTTGACGCTCGCTGCTGCAATAATTGAATAATATAGATTTCTAAATTTATTTTGCAGCGCTCTTGGCACGCGACGCGGGTGGTGTGGTCAGCCTGTTTGTCTACACCTGTTGTATGAAGAGCTTGTGAGAAATGTGATGTGACTGGATTATTGAGGAGAGTCTGGTCTGATTTAATGAACCTCGGTCTGAACAGCAGGGGATACAGACTGCCTGGTGGGAATGTGATCCGTGTGTGTGTGTGTGTACTGTGTGTGTACTGTGTGTGTACTGTGTGTGTACTGTGTGTGTGTGTGTGTGTGTGTGTGTGTGTGTGTGTGTGTGTGTGTGTGTGTGTGTACTGTGTGTGTACTGTGTGTGTACTGTGTGTGTGTACTGTGTGTGTGTGTGGGTGTGGATGGGTGTGGGTGTGTGTGTACTGTGTGTGTGTGTGTGTGTACTGTGAGTGTGTGTTTGTGTGTACTGTGAGTGTGTGTTTGTGTGTACTGTGAGTTTGTGTGTACTGTGAGTTTGTGTGTACTGTGAGTGTGTGTTTGTGTGTACTGTGTGTGTGTGTACTGTGAGTGTGTGTGTACTGTGAGTGTGTGTGTACTGTGTGTGTGTGTGTGTGTGTGTGAGAACACAACAGAAATAAGTAGAGAGGTGAATCTCAGTCATTCCTTGCGTCCTTTTTCCTTGCCTCCTAAAAATATACATTGGGAAGCGAGGAGAACATTCAACGACATAAAGACCAGCTAGAACACACATTCAACTTCAGTCTCTCTCTCTCCCCCTCTCTGTCTCCCACTTCTATATCACTCTCTTTCCCTCCCCGTCTCTCTGTCCCCCACTTCTCCTTTTATCTCTTTCTCTCTCTCTCTCTCTTCTCTCTCTCTGCTTTCTCCCTCTCTCTCTCTGTCTCTGTCTCTCTCTTCTCTCTCTCTTTCTCTCTCTCTCTCTCTGCTTTCTCTCTCTCTCTCTCTCTGTCTCTCTCTCTCTTTCTCTCTCTCTCTGCTTTCTCTCTCTCTCTCTCTGTCTCTCTCTTCTCTCTCTCTCTCTCTCTCTCTCTCTTTCTTTCTCTCTCTCTCTCTCTCTCTCTCTCTCTCTCTCCAGTTTGATGAGGAGTACTTGGGTCGACAGGAGGCTCAGGCTCAGCTGCTGAAGAGTGAAGAGAAGATCAATGAATTGCAGGCAGAGCTACTTGCCTTCAAGTCCCAGGTAACTCCACACCACACCCACACCACACCCACAGACACACACCACACCCACAGACACACACCACACCCACAGACACACACCACACCCAGACAGACACCACACCCACAGACAGACACCACACCCACAGACAGACACCACACCCACAGACAGACACCACACCCACAGACACACACCACACCCAGACAGACACCACACCCACAGACAGACACCACACCCACAGACACACACCACACCCACAGACACACACACAGACACAGACACAGACACAGACCCACCCACAGACACACCCACAGACACACACCACACCCACAGACACACACCACACCCACAGACACACACCACACCCACAGACACACACCACACCCACAGACACACACCACACCCACAGACAGACACCACACCCACAGACAGACACCACACCCACAGACACACACCCACAGACACACACCACACCCAGACAGACACCACACCCACAGACAGACACCACACCCACAGACACACACCACACCCACAGACACACACCACACCCACAGACACACACCACACCCACAGACACACACCACACCCACAGACACACACCACACCCACAGACACACACCACACCCACAGACACACACCACACCCACAGACACACACCACACCCACAGACACACACCACACCCACAGACACACACCACACCCACAGACACACACCACACCCACAGACACACACCACACCCACAGACACACCACACCCACAGACACACACCACACCCACAGACAGACACCACACCCACAGACAGACACCACACCCACAGACACACACCACACCCACAGACACACACCACACCCACAGACACACACCACACCCACAGACACACACCACACCCACAGACACACACCACACCCACAGACACACACCACACCCACAGACACACACCACACCCACAGACACACACCACACCCACAGACACACACCACACCCACAGACACACACCACACCCACAGACACACACCACACCCACAGACACACACCACACCCACAGACACACACCACACCCACAGACACACACCACACCCACAGACACACACCACACCCACAGACACACACCACACCCACAGACACACACCACACCCACAGACACACACCACACCCACAGACACACACCACACCCACAGACACACACCACACCCACAGACACACACCACACCCACAGACACACACCACACCCACAGACACACACCACACCCACAGACACACACCACACCCACAGACACACACCACACCCACAGACACACACCACACCCACAGACACACACCACACCCACAGACACACACCACACCCACAGACACACACCACACCCACAGACAGACACCACACCCACAGACAGACACCACACATCACACCCACAGACAGACAGACACACACCACACCCACAGACACACACCACACCCACAGACACACACACCCACAGACACACACCACACCCACAGACACACACCACACCCACAGACACACACCACACCCACAGACACACACCACCCACAGACACACACCACACCCACAGACACACACCACACCCACAGACACACACACACCCACAGACACACACCACACCCACACCCACACCACACCCACAGACACACACCACACCCACAGACACACACCACACCCACAGACACACACCACACCCACAGACACACACCACACCCACAGACACACACCACACCCACAGACACACACCACACCCACAGACACACACCACACCCACAGACACACACCACACCCACAGACACACACCACACCCACAGACACACACCACACCCACAGACAGACACCACACCCACAGACACACACCACACCCACAGACACACACCACACCCACAGACACACACCACAGACACACGCCACACCCACAGACACACACCACAGACACACACCACACCCACAGACAGACACCACACCCACAGACAGACACCACACCCACAGACACACACCACACCCACAGACACACACCACAGACACACGCCACACCCACAGACACACACCACACACCACACCCACAGACAGACAGACAGACACACACCGGGGTTTCTGTGAGGAAAATGTGGCCCCGGACATTTGAGGAATGTACCGAACCCGTATGCACTGGGGTGAGGAGCCTGATTAGGGCGTCCTCCCACAGCACTCAGAATGACACAAATCACATTTAGGTTTTATGTTGTATTTAAACGGCGTGGCGTCCTTCTTACCGAATACCGATCCTCACTTCAGAAATAACCGTCCCACGTGAACTTTACCTCAGTCAACGAGACTCGAGTAACGAACGGCAAAATCACTGGCCTTTGTCCAAAGATGCAACAGCGAGCCTGGGATGCTAATTTGACTAGGATTTTCATCAACTAGCGTGGGATGCTAATATGACTAGGATTTTCATCAACTAGGCATGGGATGCTAATTTGACTAGGATTCTCATCAACTACCATGGGATGCTAATTTGACTAGGATTGTCATCAACTAGCCTGGGATGCTAATTTGATTAGGATTGTCATCAACTAGCGTGGGATGCTAATATATCCCAAGATGCAACAGCTAGCTTGGGATGCTAATATGACTAGGATTCTCATCAACTAGCATGGGATGCTAATTTGACTAGGATTTTCATCAACTAGCATGGGATGCTCATATGACTAGGATTGTCATCAACTAGCGTGGGATGCTAATATGATTAGGATTATCATCAACTAGCCTGTGATGCTAATTTGACTAGGATTGTCATCAACTAGCCTGGGATGCTAATTTGACTAGGATTTTCATCAACTACCATGGGATGCTAATTTGACTAGGATTTTCATCAACTAGCATGGGATGCTAATTTGACTAGGATTTTCATCAACTAGCATGGGATGCTAATATGACTAGGATTGTCATCAACTAGCGTGGGATGCTAATATGACTAGGATTTTCATCAACTAGCATGCGATGCTAATATGACTAGGATTTTCATCAACTAGCATGGGATGCTAATATGACTAGGATTTTCATCAACTAGCATGGGATGCTAATATGACTAGGATTGTCATCAACTAGCGTGGGATGCTAATATGACTAGGATTTTCATCAACTAGCATGGGATGCTAATATGACTAGGATTCTCATCAACTACCATGGGATGCTAATATGACTAGGATTGTCATCAACTAGCCTGGGATGCTAATTTGACTAGGATTGTCATCAACTAGCGTGGGATGCTAATATGACTAGGATTTTCATCAACTAGCATGGGATGCTAATATATCCCAAGATGCAACAGCTAGCTTGGGATGCTAATATGACTAGGATTCTCATCAACTACCATGGGATGCTAATTTGACTAGGATTGTCATCAACTAGCCTGGGATGCTAATTTGACTAGGATTGTCATCAACTAGCGTGGGATGCTAATATGACTAGGATTTTCATCAACTAGCATGGTATGCTAATATATCCCAAGATGCAACAGCTAGCTTGGGATGCTAATATGACTAGGATTCTCATCAACTAGCATGGGATGCTAATTTGACTAGGATTGTCATCAACTAGCATAGGATGCTAATTTGACTAGGATTGTCATCAACTAGCGTGGGATGCTAATATGACTAGGATTTTCATCAACTAGCATGGGATGCTAATATATCCCAAGATGCAACAGCTAGCTTGGGATGCTAATATGACTAGGATTCTCATCAACTAGCATGGGATGCTAATTTGACTAGGATTGTCATCAACTAGCATGGGATGCTAATTTGACTAGGATTTTCATCAACTAGCATGGGATGCTCATATGACTAGGATTGTCATCAACTAGCGTGGGATGCTAATATGACTAGGATTATCATCAACTAGCGTGGGATGCTAATATGACTAGGATTATCATCAACTAGCGTGGGATGCTAATATGACTAGGATTATCATCAACTAGCGTGGGATGCTAATATGACTAGGATTGTCATCAACTAGCGTGGGATGCTAATATGACTAGGATTATCATCAACTAGCATGGGATGCTAATATATCCCAAGATGCAACAGCTAGCTTGGGATGCTAATATGACTAGGATTATCATCAACTAGCCTGGGATGATAATTTGACTAGGATTGTCATCAACTAGCATGGGATGCTCATATGACTAGGATTGTCATCAACTAGCTTGGGATGCTAATATGACTAGGATTATCATCAACTAGCCTGGGATGCTAATTTGACTAGGATTGTCATCAACTAGCCTGTGATGCCAATATGACCAGGATTGTCATCAACTAGCATGGGATGCTAATATGACTAGGATTATCATCAACTAGCACGGAATGCTAATATGACTAGGCTTATCATTAGCTAGCATGATATGCTAATAGGAGGCTACTTGTTGCAATGTCTCTATACAATGAATGCTCCACGGTATGGTGGGGTTTAGGCTCCTGGTTCCATTGTCTGGTTTGGCTATAGGTGACTTCGAAGCAAGATAAACCCATAAATCTACATGTACATACTACCTCAATCAGCCTGACCAACCGGTGTCTGTATGTAGCCTGGTTACTTTTATAGCCTCTCTACTGTATATAGCCTCTCTACTGTATATAGCCTCTCTGCTGTATATAACCTTTCTACTGTATATAGCCTCTCTACTTTTATAGCCCCTCTACTGTATATAACCTCTCTACTGTATATAGCCCCTCTGCTGTATATAGCCTCTACTGTATATAGCCCCTCTACTGTATATGGCCTCTACTGTATATAGCCTCTCTACTGTATATAGCCTCTCTACTGTATATAACCTCTCTACTGTATATAGCCCCTCTACTGTATATATCCCCTCTACTGTATATAGCCTCTCTACTGTATATAGCCTCTCTACTGTATATAGCTTCTCTACTGTATATAGCTTCTCTACTGTATATAGCCTCTCTACTGTATATAGCCTCTGCTGTATATAGCCTCTCTGCTGTATATAGCCTCTCTGCTGTATATAACTTCTCTACTGTATATAGCCTCTCTACTGTATATAGCCTCTCTACTGTATATAGCCTCTCTACTGTATATAGCCTCTCTGCTGTATATAGCCTCTCTGCTGTATATAGCCCCTCTACTGTATATAGCCCCTCTACTGTATATAGCCCCTCTACTGTATATAGCCCCTCTACTGTATATAGCCCCTCTACTGTATATAGCCCCTCTACTGTATATAGCCCCTCTACTGTATATAACCTCTGCTGTATATAGCCTCTACTGTATATAGCCTCTGCTGTATATAGCCTCTGCTGTATATAGCCTCTGCTGTATATAGCCTCTCTGCTGTATATAGCCTCTCTGCTGTATATAGCCTCTCTACTGTATACAGCCCCTCTACTGTATACAGCCTCTACTGTATATAGCCCCTACTGTATATAGCCTCTCTGCTGTATATAGCCTCTCTACTGTATATAGCCTCTCTACTGTATACAGCCTCTCTGCTGTATATAGCCTCTCTACTGTATACAGCCCCTCTACTGTATATAGCCTCTCTACTGAAATTCAACATTTTAATTTAGCTGTGGCCATCAAAACAGTAAATAGAGTAGACTGTTATGTATTTATAAAATAGTCTAATCCAATAGTCGTAGTGTGGTTTGATAGAACCTATGGTCTTTCGGCCGTTTGAGGTGAGCAGTAATTGTCCGACCGGTCGTCACACGGCCTCATCTGTTTTACTTCGTTTTGAGTCTTCATCACTGATCTCTATCCTGTGTTGTTCTGAAAGCAATTTATTCTGTCTGCCTCTTCCCTCTTCTCCTTCCTTTCTCCCTCCCTCTTCTCCTTTCTCTCTCCCTCCCTCTTCTCCTTTCTCTCTCTTTCTCTCTCTCTCTCTCTCTCTCTCTCTTCTCCTTCCCTCTCTCTCTCTCTTCTCCTTCCTCTCTCTCTCCCTCTTCTCCTTCCTCTCTCCCTCCCTCCCTCTCTCTTCTCCTTCCTCTCTCTCTCTCTTCTCCTTCCTCTCCCTCTCTCTTCTCCTTCCTCTCCCTCTCTCTTCTCCTTCCTCTCTCCCTCCCTCTCTCTTCTCCTTCCTCTTCTCCTTCATCTCCCTCTCTCTTCTCCTTCCTCTCATTCTCCTTCCTCTCTCTCTCTCTTCTCCTTCCTCTCATTCTCCTTCCTCTCTCTCTCTCTTCTCCTTCCTCTCCCTCTCTCTTCTCCTTCCTCTCCCTCTCTTCTTCTCCTTCTCTCTCCCTCTCTCTTCTCCTTCCTCTCCCTCTCTCTTCTCCTTCCTCTCTCCCTCCCTCTCTCTTCTCCTTCCTCTTCTCCTTCATCTCCCTCTCTCTTCTCCTTCCTCTCATTCTCCTTCCTCTCTCTCTCTCTCTTCTCCTTCCTCTCTCTCTCTCTTCTCCTTCCTCTCCCTCTCTCTTCTCCTTCCTCTCTCCCTCCCTCTCTCTTCTCCTTCCTCTCCCTCTCTCTTCTCCTTCCTCTCTCCCTCCCTCTCTCTTCTCCTTCCTCTCCCTCTCTCTTCTCCTTCCTCTCATTCTCCTTCCTCTCTCTCTCTCTTCTCCTTCCTCTCCCTCTCTCTTCTCCTTCCTCTCCCTCTCTCTTCTCCTTCCTCTCTCCCTCCCTCTCTCTTCTCCTTCCTCTCCCTCTCTCTTCTCCTTCCTCTCTCCCTCCCTCTCTTCTCCTTCTCTCCCTCCCTCTTCTCCTTACTCTCCTCATCCTTCCTCTCCTCCTTCCTCTCTTCCTCTCCTCCTTCCGCTCTCCCTCTCCTCCCTCCCTCTCCCTCCCTCCCTCTCCTCCTTACCCTCTCCTCCTTCCTCCCTCCCTTCCTCTCTCCTCCTCCCTCTCTCCCTCTCCTCCTCTCCCCTCCTTCCTCTCCCCCTCCCACCCTCTCCTCCTTCCTCTCCCCTCCCACCCTCTCCTCCTTACCCTCTCCTCCTTCCTCTCTCCCTCCCTCCCTCTCCTCCGTCCTCTCTCCCTCCCTCTCCTCCACTCCTGAGAGTCTCGGTCTCGCTCTCTTTTCCTTGTAAGATAACTGCAGAGAGAAAGAAAAGGAATAACTGTCCAGATAATTTTTCATTTCGAGAGTAAACACATTGAGAGAATGTAGCAGATAGCATCTCTCATTTTCTCCTTCTCTTTCTCCTCTCTCCTTCTCTCACCTTCTCTCCCTCTCATTCTCTCTTCTCTCATTCCCTCCTTTCTCCCTCCCTCCTCTCTCCCTCTCTCATTCCCTCCTCTCATTCTGTGTGTAACAGGTTAAAGGTTGTGTTAGCTAGCGGTGGGCCCGGACACCATCCCCACAGGGCTAAACACACTATTCATGTTTTATCTTCTCCTGTAACTGTTGCCGCGGCAGATAGAGGTTGTTAGGGGGTTGTGTAGCTTTTATAGTGAGCAGAGAAAAGCTGTTCTTCAAAGTCACGCTCTGTTCATACGGCCTCACAGCGCCTTGGGTTCCAAATGGACCACTATTCACTCTGTAGGGGTCCTATGGGCCCTAGTGCACGGTGTAGGGAGTATGGGGCCGTTTGGAGCACATCCAGCCCTGTTGTGTGGAGTATACTGGCCTCACATCCAGCCCTGTTGTGTTGGGTGTACTGGCCTCACATCCAGCCCTGTTGTGTGGGGTGTACTGGCCTCACATCCAGCCCTGTTGTG
>NC_088218.1:1680729-1693229 GCF_036934945.1 Oncorhynchus masou masou | reverse complement strand
ACCTTTATTTAACCAGGTAGGCTAGTTGAGAACACCTTTATTTAACCAGTTAGGCTAGTTGAGAACACCTTTATTTAACCAGGTAGGCTAGTTGAGAACACCTTTATTTAACCAGGTAGGCTAGTTGAGAACACCTTTATTTAACCAGGTAGGCTAGTTGAGAACACCTTTATTTAACCAGGTAGGCTAGTTGAGAACACCTTTATTTAACCAGGTATGCCGGTTGAGAACACCTTTATTTAACCAGGTAGGCTAATTGAGAACACCTTTATTTAACCAGGTAGGCTAGTTGAGAACACCTTTATTTAACCAGGTAGGCTAGTTGAGAACACCTTTATTTAACCAGGTATGCCGGTTGAGAACACCTTTATTTAACCAGGTAGGCTAATTGAGAACACCTTTATTTAACCAGGTAGGCAGGTTGAGAACACTTTTATTTAACCAGGTAGGCTAGTTGAGATCACCTTTATTTAACCAGGTAGGCTAGTTGAGAACACCTTTATTTAACCAGGTAGGCCGGTTGAGAACACCTTTATTTAACCAGGTATGCCGGTTGAGAACACCTTTATTTAACCAGGTAGGCCAGTTGAGAACAAGTTCTCATTTACAACTGCGACCTGGCCAAGAATAAAGCAAAGCAGTTCGACACAAACAGCAACACAGAGTGAGACATGGAGTAAACAGTCAATAATACAATATAAAAAGTCTATATACAGTGAGTGTAAATGAGGTGAGATAAGGGAGGTAAGGTAATAAATAGGCCGTGGTGGCGAAGTAATTAAAATATAGCAATTAAACACTGGAGTGAATAGACGTGCAGAAGATGATTGTGCAAATAGAGATACTGGGATGCAAAGGAGCAAGATAAATACACTGGGTGGTTCGAGCCCTGAATGCTGATTGGCTGACAGCCGTGGTATATCAGACCGTGTACCACGGGTTATGACAAAACATGTATTTTTATTGCTCTAGTTACCTTGGTAACCAGTTTATAACAGCAATAAAGCACCTCAGGGGATTGTGGTGTATGGCCAATATACCACGGCTAAAGGGTTGTGTCCAGGCACTCCGCGTTGCGTCGTGCCTAAGAACAGACTTTTGGCCGTGGTATATTGGCCATACACCACACCTCCTCGGGTCTTATTGCTTAAATAAACTGGTGACTGATTTAAACTGACAGCTTTAAATATCAAATGTAGGTAAGAGGTTGCTGGGAAAAAAACATATTTTGAGTTGATCAAAACTAATCCCGTTCCTTGATGCTGTTTTCCTTCTCAGTTTGGAGCGGTAGCACTGACCCACTCCTCCGCCCGTCCTCCCCTCCCTCCGCCTCCTTCTGGTCCGGGAGGTCCCGTGCCTCCTCCCCCTCCTCCTCCCCCCCTCCCAGGCTGCGGCCCACCTCCCCCACCAGGAGTGCCTCCCCCGTTCGGTTGTCCCCCTCCCCCTCCTCCTCCCCCGGGGTTCTGTGGGCTGGGCTCGCCTACCCACAACACCTTGCCTTTCGGACTCCGGCCCAAGAAGCAGTTCAAGCTTGAGACTTCCATGAAGCGCCTCAACTGGTCCAAGGTGAGACTCACTCAGTCACTCACTCTCTGTCACTCACTCTCTGTCACTCACTCTCTGTCACTCACTCTCTGTCACTCACTCTCTGTCACTCACTCTCTGTCACTCACTCTCTGTCACTCACTCTCTGTCACTCACTCTCTGTCACTCACTCTCTCACTCTGTCACTCACTCTCTCACTCTGTCACTCACTCTCTCACTCTGTCACTCACTCTCTCACTCAGTCACTCACTCAGTCACTCACTCACTCTCTCACTCACTCAGTCACTCACTCTCTCACTCACTCACTCAGTCACTCACTCAGTCACTCTCTCACTCACTCACTCTCTCACTCACTCTCTCACTCACTCACACACATCCACTCTCCTCGTCCATTACCCCCCCCCGCCTGGCCTTCTGTAGCTAACAGATATTAAACATGGTGTGTGTCTGACAACACAGCATGTGGCTGTGAACAAGGCTTGTTTTGAGGTGTGTGTGTGTGTGTGTGTGTGTGTGTGTGTGTGTGTGTGTGTGTGTGTGTGTGTGTGTGTGTGTGTGTGTGTGTGTGTGTGTGTGTGTGTGTGTGTGTGAAGTGCTACTCAAGAGGCCTGCCTGCTGATCACACAATAAATTAAATTCTCTAGCTCTCTCCTGAGTTTTAGAGGCACCGTCTCTAAACTTTCAAGTCCTATCAGTGTAGAGTTTTTTTTGGGGGGGGGGATAGATTCATGCATATTAAACATGTGTGTGTGTGTGTCGTCCTGTACAGCTGTACACCACCACAAAGGGGTCTCCTTTGAACGTGTCTTGTTGAAACCTGTTTACAAGCTGATCACAACACAAAAGGCATTGGCACTAATCACACCCTATTGTTCAGTGTCATGCACTACTTTACCATGGTTGAGAAAGTAGTTCTCTGATGTTATATATGTGTGTGTGTGTGTGTGTGTGTGTGTGTGTGTGTGTGTGTGTGTGTGTGTGTGTGTGTGTGTGTGTGTGGGTAGGTGGGTAGGTGTGTGGGTGGGTGTGGGTGTGGGTGTGTGTGTGGGTGGGTGGGTAGGTGGGTGGGTGGGTGGGTGTGGGTGGGTAGGTGGGTGGGTGTGGGTGGGTGGGTGGGTGGGTGGGTGTGTGTGGGTGGGTGGGTGGGTGTCGTTTTGGACATGTCCTTGCTTCCTTCCTCATCAGATCAGATGGTCCAGCTTGTTCAACAGCTGTATAAACGTTTATGGGAAGGAGACGAAAAAAAACAGGGAAGTGAGATTTAACAAAATATGAATTGTAATTGCGTGAAGTAATATCACCGAGACGAGATAAAACAACATCTGGTCTTCTGTGCTGAGCCAAGTCCCGTCTGAGACTTCTGGTCCAATCAGAGAGGAGAGGGAGGAGCCCCCCCCGGCTTTAAATGGCTGTTGGCACGGAAACGCTAGCCCTGGAAACATCTGTACTGTTGCTTGTTGTTGCCATTTTATATATTTATATATAAGTTATATATGTCTGAGAAGAAAGAGAAGAAAGTTGGACTTCAAAAATAAACCTTCAAGTTGCATTCAACCAGCTGATACAGACTAAATGTCCCCTAACCCTGTCTAACTCACCCGTGGTGTTACTGTCAGACTAAATGTTCCCTAACCCTGTCTAACTCACCCGTGGTGTTACTGTCAGACTAAATGTTCCCTAAACCTGCCTAACTCACCCGTGGTGTTACTGTCAACCAGCTGATACAGACTAAATGTTTCCTAAACCTGCCTAACTCACCCGTGGTGTTACTGTCAGACCAGCTGATACAGACTAAATGTTCCCTAACCCTGCCTAACTCACCCGTGGTGTTACTGTCAAACTAAATGTTTCCTAAACCTGCCTAACTCACCCGTGGTGTTACTGTCAGACTAAATGTTTCCTAACCCTGCCTAAATCACCCGTGGTGTTACTGTCAAACTAAATGTTTCCTAAACCTGCCTAACTCACCCGTGGTGTTACTGTCAGACTAAATGTTTCCTAACCCTGCCTAAATCACCCGTGGTGTTACTGTCAAACTAAATGTTTCCTAAACCTGCCTAACTCACCCGTGGTGTTACTGTCAGACCAGCTGATACAGACTAAATGTTTCCTAAACCTGCCTAAATCACCCGTGGTGTTACTGTCAGACTAAATGTTTCCTAAACCTGTCTAACTCACCCGTGGTGTTACTGTCAGACTAAATGTTTCCTAAACCTGCATAACTCACCCGTGGTGTTACTGTCAGACTAAATGTTTCCTAACCCTGCCTAACTCACCCGTGGTGTTACTGTCAGACCAGCTGATACAGACTAAATGTTTTCTAACCCTGCCTAACTCACCCGTGGTGTTACTGTCAAACTAAATGTTTCCTAAACCTGCCTAACTCACCCGTGGTGTTACTGTTAGACCAGCTGATACAGACTAAATGTTTCCTAACCCTGCCTAACTCACCCGTGGTGACAGACCCAGCGTTGGTGAGCCCATCGATCCATGCTGTTCCTTAAGTCATTCATCTGAACACTGTGATCAGTGTCTGTAGTCCTGCTCCACTGGACGGAGGCTGCGTGTGTGTGTGTGTGTGTGTGTGTGTGTGTGTGTGTGTGTGTGCTTGCCTGCGGGTGGGGAGGTCGTGTGTGTATGTGTGTGCATGCTATTGTGTGTGTGTTTTGCGTGTGGGTGAGTGGCTGTGCGTGTGTTTGTGTTTTGCGTGTGTGTGTGTTTACCTGCCTGTGGGTGGTTAGGTAGCGTGTTTGTGTGTGTGTGTGTGGGTCCTTCTATCAGCTGTAGACTGAGACGCTGCTGTGATGGTGTGTTGTGGTGTGTATAGGGGAGGGACTATGCAAATGAGATTCATATGTGCTCAGCACTTCCTTTGTGGCTGCTTGTCCATGTTCATATATTAACCCGCTGGTCCACCTGCCTTCTATTGGTGTGTCTGTGTGTAGATCCGCCCCCAGGAGATGTCTGAGAGCTGTTTCTGGGTGGTGGCTAACGAGGATCGCTATGACAACCCTGACCTGCTCAACAGACTGGCGCACACCTTTGGCTCATACAGACCAGGTCAGGCTAACTACTGTTGTTATCGTCTCTGTCTGTCTCTCTGTGTCTCTCTCTCTCTGTGTCTCTCTGTGTCTCTCTGTGTCTGTGTCTCTCTGTGTCTCTCTCTATCTATGTCTCTCTGTGTCTCTCTCTATCTATGTCTCTCTGTGTCTCTCTCTAGCTACCACTAGGTAGAGGACAACTCTCATGGTCCTGTATAGATAGTACCACTAGGTAGAGGACAACTATCATGGCCCTGTATAGATAGTACCACTAGGTAGAGGACAACTATCATGGCCCTGTATAGATAGTACCACTAGGTAGAGGACAACTATCACGGTCCTGTATAGATAGTACCACTAGGTAGAGGACAACTATCATGGTCCTGTATAGATAGTACCACTAGGTAGAGGACAACTATCATGGCCCTGTATAGATAGTACCACTAGGTAGAGGACAACTATCACGGTCCTGTATAGATAGCACCACTAGGTAGAGGACAACTATCACGGCCCTGTATAGATAGTACCACTAGGTAGAGGACAACTATCATGGTCCTGTATAGATAGTACCACTAGGTAGAGGACAACTATCATGGCCCTGTATCGTACCACCAGGAAGTGCCACAGTGTCATAGTGGCTCTTTAATAAGTTTAACCAACCAGACAGAGACAGCAGGGGACCTCCTCCTCCTCCTCGGTTGTTGTTGTCTATTTGTCCAGATCTCCTCTCCTGATTAATTTAAGAGCTGCTCCGTGTTCTACTCCTCTGGTCGTGTCGTGATGTGGTCCGCTGGCTGGTTCACCGTCTCACCGTGCCGTAGAGGACACCATTTTGAATTATTCATTCAGCCATTATCTACCTGTCACTACTCCTACATGCAGCACACACACACACACACACACACACACACACACACACACACTGTACGCACACACTGTACGCACACACACACACACACACTGTATGCGCGCACACACACGCACGCGCACACACACACTGTGCACTGTACACGCGCACACACACACACACACACACACACACACACACACACACTGTACACACACCAGAGGATCACCCTGTTGTGTGTCATCAAGGTATTAAATAATGGAGACAGTACAGGTATATAAACACTAGGACAGGTGATGGAGAGGAACCTAACATCAGACCCTCTGACCTGTCTAGTTACACCAGACCTGCTGACCTGTCTAGTTACATCAGACCTGCTGACCTGTCTAGTTACATCAGACCTGCTGACCTGTCTAGTTACATCAGACCTGCTGACCTGTCTAGTTACATCAGACCCTCTGACCTGTCTAGTTACATCAGACCTGCTGACCTGTCTAGTTACATCAGACCTGCTGACCTGTCTAGTTACATCAGACCTGCTGACCTGTCTAGTTACATCAGACCTGCTGACCTGTCTAGTTACATCAGACCCTCTGACCTGTCTAGTTACATCAGACCTGCTGACCTGTCTAGTTACATCAGACCTGCTGACCTGTCTAGTTACATCAGACCCTCTGACCTGTCTAGTTACATCAGACCTGCTGACCTGTCTAGTTACATCAGACCTGCTGACCTGTCTAGTTACATCAGACCCTCTGACCTGTCTAGTTACATCAGACCTGCTGACCTGTCTAGTTACATCAGACCCGCTGACCTGTCTAGTTACATTAGACCTGCTGACCTGTCTAGTTACATCAGACCTGCTGACCTGTCTAGTTACATCAGACCTGCTGACCTGTCTAGTTACATCTGACCTGTCTAGTTACATCAGACCCTCTGACCTGTCTAGTTACATCAGACCCTCTGACCTGTCTAGATACACCAGACCCTCTGACCTGTCTAGATACACCAGACCTGCTGACCTGTCTAGTTACACCAGACCCTCTGACCTGTCTAGTTACATCAGACCCTCTGACCTGTCTAGTTACATCAGACCCGCTGACCTGTCTAGTTACACCAGACCTGCTGACCTGTCTAGTTACACCAGACCTGCTGACCTGTCTAGTTACACCAGACCTGCTGACCTGTCTAGTTACACCAGACCTGCTGACCTGTCTCGTTACATCAGACCCTCTGACCTGTCTAGTTACATCAGACCCTCTGACCTGTCTAGTTACATCAGACCCTCTGACCTGTCTAGTTACACCAGACCTGCTGACCTGTCTAGTTACACCAGACCTGCTGACCTGTCTAGTTACACCAGACCCGCTGACCTGTCTAGTTACACCAGACCCTCTGACCTGTCTAGTTACACCAGACCCTCTGACCTGTCTAGTTACATCAGACCCTCTGACCTGTCTAGTTACATCAGACCCTCTGACCTGTCTAGTTACACCAGACCCGCTGACCTGTCTAGTTACATCAGACCCGCTGACCTGTCTAGTTACATCAGACCTGCTGACCTGTCTAGTTACATCAGACCTGCTGACCTGTCTAGTTACATCAGACCTGCTGACCTGTCTAGTTACATCAGACCTGCTGACCTGTCTAGTTACACCAGACCCGCTGACCTGTCTAGTTACATCAGACCCTCTGACCTGTCTAGTTACACCAGACCCTCTGACCTGTCTAGTTACATCAGACCCTCTGACCTGTCTAGTTACACCAGACCCGCTGACCTGTCTAGTTACATCAGACCCTCTGACCTGTCTAGTTACACCAGACCCGCTGACCTGTCTAGTTACACCAGACCTGCTGACCTGTCTAGTTACACCAGACCTGCTGACCTGTCTAGTTACATCAGACCTGCTGACCTGTCTAGTTACATCAGACCCTCTGACCTGTCTAGTTACACCAGACCTGCTGACCTGTCTAGTTACATCAGACCTGCTGACCTGTCTATTTACATCAGACCTGCTGACCTGTCTAGTTACACCAGACCCTCTGACCTGTCTAGTTACACCAGACCCTCTGACCTGTCTAGTTACACCAGACCTGCTGACCTGTCTAGTTACATCAGACCTGCTGACCTGTCTAGTTACATCAGACCCTCTGACCTGTCTAGTTACACCAGACCTGCTGACCTGTCTAGTTACATCAGACCTGCTGACCTGTCTATTTACATCAGACCTGCTGACCTGTCTAGTTACACCAGACCCTCTGACCTGTCTAGTTACACCAGACCCTCTGACCTGTCTAGTTACACCAGACCTGCTGACCTGTCTAGTTACACCAGACCTGCTGACCTGTCTAGTTACATCAGACCTCCTGACCTGTCTAGTTACACCAGACCTGCTGACCTGTCTAGTTACATCAGACCTGCTGACCTGTCTAGTTACATCAGACCCGCTGACCTGTCTAGTTACATCAGACCCTCTGACCTGTCTAGTTACATCAGACCCTCTGACCTGTCTAGTTACATCAGACCTGCTGACCTGTCTAGTTACATCAGACCCTCTGACCTGTCTAGTTACACCAGACCCTCTGACCTGTCTAGTTACATCAGACCCGCTGACCTGTCTAGTTACATCAGACCCTCTGACCTGTCTAGTTACATCAGACCCTCTGACCTGTCTAGTTACATCAGACCTGCTGACCTGTCTAGTTACATCAGACCTGCTGACCTGTCTAGTTACATCAGACCTGCTGACCTGTCTAGTTACATCAGACCTGCTGACCTGCTGACCTGTCTAGTTACATCAGACCCTCTGACCTGTCTAGTTACATCAGACCCGCTGACCTGTCTAGTTACACCAGACCCTCTGACCTGTCTAGTTACATCAGACCTGCTGACCTGTCTAGTTACATCAGACCCTCTGACCTGTCTAGTTACATCAGACCTGCTGACCTGTCTAGTTACATCAGACCCTCTGACCTGTCTAGTTACATCAGACCCGCTGACCTGTCTAGTTACATCAGACCCTCTGACCTGTCTAGTTACATCAGACCCTCTGACCTGTCTAGTTACATCAGACCTGCTGACCTGTCTAGATACATCAGACCTGCTGACCTGTCTAGTTACATCAGACCCTCTGACCTGTCTAGTTACATCAGACCCTCTGACCTGTCTAGTTACATCAGACCTGCTGACCTGTCTAGTTACATCAGACCCTCTGACCTGTCTAGTTACATCAGACCCTCTGACCTGTCTAGTTACATCAGACCCGCTGACCTGTCTAGTTACATCAGACCTGCTGACCTGTCTAGTTACATCAGACCTGCTGACCTGTCTAGTTACACCAGACCTGCTGACCTGTCTAGTTACACCAGACCCGCTGACCTGTCTAGTTACACCAGACCTGCTGACCTGTCTAGTTACATCAGACCCGCTGACCTGTCTAGTTACACCAGACCTGCTGACCTGTCTAGTTACATCAGACCCTCTGACCTGTCTAGTTACATCAGACCCGCTGACCTGTCTAGTTACATCAGACCCTCTGACCTGTCTAGTTACAGTGCCTTGCGAAAGTATTCGGCCCCCTTGAACTTTGCGACCTTTTGCCACATTTCAGGCTTCAAACATAAAGATTTAAAACTGTATTTTTTTGTGAAGAATCAACAACAAGTGGGACACAATCATGAAGTGGAACGACATTTATTGGATATTTCAAACTTTTTTAACAAATCAAAAACTGAAAAATGGGGCGTGCAAAATTATTCAGCCCCCTTAAGTTAATACTTTGTAGCGCCACCTTTGGCTGCGATTACAGCTGTAAGTCGCTTGGGGTATGTCTCTATCAGTTTTGCACATCGAGAGACTGACATTTTTCTCTCTCTCCTGGAGTTGCTGGTAATTGGCGACACGAGGAGTGGACAACCTTTTCTCATGTTGAATGCCAATTCATCTTACCGTTCTGCGTGACGGTTGTGGTTATTCATAGGCACGTTTTTGTGAAACAGTTTAATATAATTTATAATGCTTTCCCATCTCAATGTCGTGTGGTTAATCAAGATGGTTATCGAAATGAAAATGATTCCAATCTAAAAGTAACTTCTGTTGCCAACTATGTAAAAGAAAAAATAGCCCGACATAAAGCCAACAAATAGTAATATTGCAGAATGCAGGTAGAAAATATCCTGATTTAAAAATGAACATCTTGTTCATCACGTTGTCTTCACATGGCCCTGTCGACAACTTGGAACGGCGCAAGGCGACATGGGGACGGGCTTTGGTCTCCCATACGCCTTTTGGAGGTTCCCCAAATCGTGTCAAACCCTCCGTAGAAACCTGCTGGTGTCATTAATGTGGACATGAAGCCACTACATCAGACCTGCTGGTGTCATTAATGTGGACATGAAGCCACTACATCAGACCTGCTGGTGTCATTAATGTGGACATGAAGCCACTACATCAGACCTGCTGGTGTCATTAATGTGGACATGAAGCCACTACATCAGACCTGCTGGTGTCATTAATGTGGACATGAAGCCACTACATCAGACCTGCTGGTGTCATTAATGTGGACATGAAGCCACTACATCAGACCTGCTGGTGTCATTAATGTGGACATGAAGCCACTACATCAGACCTGCTGGTGTCATTAATGTGGACATGAAGCCACTACGTCAGACCTGCTGGTGTCATTAATGTGGACATGAAGCCACTACATCAGACCTGCTGGTGTCATTAATGTGGACATGAAGCCACTACATCAGACCTGCTGGTGTCATTAATGTGGACATGAAGCCACTACATCAGACCTGCTGGTGTCATTAATGTGGACATGAAGCCACTACATCAGACCTGCTGGTGTCATTAATGTAGACATGAAGCCACTACATCAGACCTGCTGGTGTCATTAATGTGGACATGAAGCCACTACATCAGACCTGCTGGTGTCATTAATGTGGACATGAAGCCACTACATCAGACCTGCTAGCTTTGGCCTGGTTGGTCTAAGTGTTGTTTCTACTGTAGCCGGCGGTTTACTGAGTCGTGATGGAACAGATCACCCTGAGTTTTTGGAGGCTGTTCTCAACAACAACAAAAACGCATCAACTATTCATGTTTATTTCCGCAACGCTAGAATGTTTTGTCGGGATAAAATCAATGTCTTTGTCAGAGCAGTACCCTGCAACTCAGTCTAATAGAACTCTCCGTCCGGTTGGAAGTCTCTAGAAGGTTTTCCCTGAGTCATGTTAGACCTCTATATTATTCACCTGTTTGACCACTGACATTCAAAAAATGTTTTTCTGCTTTTTTCAAAGTTTGTCAAAGTGGGAAATGTGACGATTTGTTGCCAGACATGTTACTTTAAGTTTCTTATCTTGACGATATCTTGGAACCAGATGTCATTCTCTACAGAGGGGGTTTCTCCTTCCCAACCTTGTTGAATCAGATGTCATTCTCTACAGAGGGGGTTTCTCCTTCCCAACCTTGATGAATCAGATGTCATTCTCTAGAGGGGGTTTCTCCTTCCCAACCTTGATGAACCAGATGTCATTCTCTACAGAGGGGGTTTCTCCTTCCCAACCTTGTTGAATCAGATGTCATTCTCTACAGAGGGGGTTTCTCCTTCCCAACCTTGATGAATCAGATGTCATTCTCTACAGAGGGGGTTTCTCCTTCCCAACCTTGATGAACCAGATGTCATTCTCTACAGAGGGGGTTTCTCCTTCCCAACCTTGATGAATCAGGTGTAAAAAAAAAACAAAACAAGGTTTTAATTCAATTTATTTAACTTACATTTCTTCAGGGGAACCCATTGAGACCAGTCTCTCTCATTTACAATGGTGCCCGAGGACAACTATACAACACATTCAGAATAATCAATAAAAACAAAATATAAACTATGAATTATGAACACAGCAGGTCTGATGTAATGACTTCCTGTCTACAGTAATGATACCAGCAGGTCTGATGTAGTGACTTCCTGTCTACAGTAATGATACCAGCAGGTCTGATGTAATGACTTCCTGTCTACAGTAATGATACCAGCAGGTCTGATGTAGTGACTTCCTGTCTACAGTAATGATACCAGCAGGTCTGATGTAGTGACTTCCTGTCTACAGTAATGATACCAGCAGGTCTGATGTAGTGACTTCCTGTCTACAGTAATGATACCAGCAGGTCTGATGTAGTGACTTCCTGTCTACAGTAATGATACCAGCAGGTCTGATGTAGTGACTTCCTGTCTACAGTAATGATACCAGCAGGTCTGATGTAGTGACTTCCTGTCTACAGTAATGATACCAGCAGGTCTGATGTAGTGACTTCCTGTCTACAGTAATGATACCAGCAGGTCTGATGTAGTGACTTCCTGTCTACAGTAGTGATACCAGCAGGTCTGATGTCGTGACTTCCTGTCTACAGTAATGATACCAGCAGGTCTGATGTCGTGACTTCCTGTCTACAGTAATGATGCCAGCAGGTCTGATGTAGTGACTTCCTGTCTACAGTAATGATACCAGCAGGTCTGATGTAGTGACTTCCTGTCTACAGTAATGATACCAGCAGGTCTGATGTAATGACTTCCTGTCTACAGTAATGATGCCAGCAGGTCTGATGTAGTGACTTCCTGTCTACAGTAGTGATACCAGCAGGTCTGATGTAGTGACTTCCTGTCTACAGTAATGATACCAGCAGGTCTGATGTAGTGACTTCCTGTCTACAGTAATGATACCAGCAGGTCTGATGTCGTGACTTCCTGTCTACAGTAATGATACCAGCAGGTCTGATGTCGTGACTTCCTGTCTACAGTAATGATACCAGCAGGTCTGATGTAGTGACTTCCTGTCTACAGTAATGATACCAGCAGGTCTGATGTAGTGACTTCCTGTCTACAGTAATGATACCAGCAGGTCTGATGTCGTGACTTCCTGTCTACAGTAATGATACCAGCAGGTCTGATGTAGTGACTCCCTGTTAATGAATAGATGAACAGTGATTCACAACCTCTCGTTGTGATCGTCTCCAAGTCTGTAGAGAATTCCAGACGCGGAGAGAGAAGTGGACACAGGCAGGGTTC
>NC_088218.1:1673229-1675729 GCF_036934945.1 Oncorhynchus masou masou | reverse complement strand
TCGAGGCTCAATGATTACTGTTGAGGAATATAGGAGCTGGGATGTAGAGGCTCAATGATTACTGTTGATGAATATAGGAGCTGGGATGTAGAGGCTCAATGATTACTGTTGAGGAATATAGGAGCTGGGATGTAGAGGCTCAATTATTACTGTTGTTGAAGGCTACAGGAAGTGGGATATACAGACTAAATTATTACTGTTGTTGAAGACCACAGGAAGTGGGATAAACAGACTAAATTATTACTGTTGTTGAAGACCACAGGAAGTGGGATAAACAGACTAAATTATTACTGTTGTTGAAGGCTACAGGAAGTGGGATATACAGACTAAATTATTACTGTTGTTGAAGACTACAGGAAGTGGGATATACAGAGGAATACAGGAAGTGGGATGGGATATACAGACTAAATGATTACTGTTGTTGAGGACTACAGGAAGTGGGATATACAGAGGAATACAGGAAGTGGGGTGGGATATACAGACTAAATGATTACTGTTGTTGAAGACTACAGGAAGTGGGATATACAGAGGAATACAGGAAGTGGGGTGGGATATACAGACTAAATGATTACTGTTGTTGAGGACTACAGGAAGTGGGATATACAGACTAAATGATTACTGTTGTTGAAGACTACAGGAAGTGGGATATACAGAGGAATACAGGAAGTGGGATGGGATATACAGACTAAATGATTACTGTTGTTGAAGACTACAGGAAGTGGGATATACAGAGGAATACAGGAAGTGGGATGGGATATACAGACTAAATGATTACTGTTGTTGAGGACTACAGGAAGTGGGATATACAGACTAAATGATTACTGTTGTTGAGGACTACAGGAAGTGGGATATACAGAGGAATACAGGAAGTGGGGTGGGATATACAGACTAAATGATTACTGTTGAGGACTACAGGAAGTGGGATATACAGACTAAAGTATTACTGTTGAGGAATACAGGAAGTGGGATGGGATATGCATGATATTTTGTTGTAGGCGGAACACATCAGACCTAGGATCCTATTGTACGCTACTCAGCCCGGTGCTCCATAACCAATCAGAGCTGCAGTTTGGCATATATGCAAATCATCCATTACCATATATGGATCTGTGTTGTTCACTTTGAACTGTGTTGACGGCTGTGGTCATTTTGTGGATGCGTTGTTTTGAGATCAAAGAGAGATCTGCATGTACGTTTAGTTAACGAAGAGGTTCAGAACAGAACAGCAGATTAAACTCTCCCTCCCTCTGCCGCATCCCCTTTAATAACATTAATGAAGAGGTTCAGGACAGAACAGCAGATTAAACTCTCCCTCCCTCTGCCACATCCCCTTTAATAACATTAATGAAGAGGTTCAGGACAGAACAGCAGATTAAACTCTCCCTCCCTCTGCCACATCCCCTTTAATAACATTAATGAAGAGGTTCAGAACAGAACAACAGATTAAACTCTCCCTCCCTCTGCCGCATCCCCTTTAATAACATTAATGAAGAGGTTCAGGACAGAACAGCAGATTAAAATCTCCCTCCCTCTGCCGCATCCCCTTTAATAACATTAATGAAGAGGTTCAGGACAGAACAGCAGATTAAACTCTCCCTCCCTCTGCCTCCTCCCCTTTAATAACATTAATGAAGAGGTTCAGGACAGAACAGCAGATTAAACTCTCCCTCCCTCTGCCTCCTCCCCTTTAATAACATTAATGAAGAGGTTCAGGACAGAACAGCAGATTAAACTCTCCCTCCCTCTGCCTCCTCCCCTTTAATAACATTAATGAAGAGGTTCAGGACAGAACAGCAGATTAAACTCTCCCTCCCTCTGCCACATCCCCTTTAATAACATTAATGAAGATTGTTCAGGACAGAACAGCAGATTAAACTCTCCCTCCCTCTGCCTCCTCCCCTTTAATAACATTAATGAAGAGGTTCAGGACAGAACAACAGATTAAACTCTCCCTCCCTCTGCCACATCCCCTTTAATAACATTAATGAAGAGGTTCAGGACAGAACAACAGATTAAACTCTCCCTCCCTCTGCCACATCCCCTTTAATAACATTAATGAAGAGGTTCAGGACAGAACAGCAGATTAAACTCTCCCTCCCTCTGCCACATCCCCTTTAATAACATTAATGAAGAGGTTCAGGACAGAACAGCAGATTAAACTCTCCCTCCCTCTGCCTCCTCCCCTTTAATAACATTAATGAAGAGGTTCAGGACAGAACAGCAGATTAAACTCTCCCTCCCTCTGCCACATCCCCTTTAATAACATTAATGAAGAGGTTCAGGACAGAACAACAGATTAAACTCTCCCTCCCTCTGCCACATCCCCTTTAATAACATTAATGAAGAGGTTCAGGACAGAACAGCAGATTAAACTCTCCCTCCCTCTGCCACATCCCCTTTAATAACATTAATGAAGAGGTTCAGGACAGAACAGCAGATTAAACTCTCCCTCCCTCTGCTGCATCCCCTTTAATAAAATTAATGAAGAGGTTCAGGACAG
>NC_088218.1:1643229-1668229 GCF_036934945.1 Oncorhynchus masou masou | reverse complement strand
GACTAGCCACCACTGTATATTGACTAGCCACCACTGTATATTGACCAGCCACCACTGTATATTGACCAGCCACCACTGTATAATGACTAGCCACCACTGTATATTGACTGTATATTGACTAGCCACCACTGTATATTGACCAGCCACCACTGTATATTGACTAGCCACCACTGTATATTGACTAGCCACCACTGTATATTGACTAGCCACCACTGTATATTGACCAGCCACCACTGTATATTGACTAGCCACCACTGTATATTGACTAGCCACCACTGTATATTGACCAGCCACCACTGTATATTGACTGTATATTGACTAGCCACCACTGTATAATGACCAACCACCACTGTATAATGACAAGCCACCACTGTATATTGACTATATTGACTAGCCACCACTGTATAATGACCAACCACCACTGTATAATGACTAGCCACCACTGTATAATGACTAGCCACCACTGTATATTGACCAGCCACCACTGTATAATGACTAGCCACCACTGTATAATGACTAGCCACCACTGTATATAGACTAACCACCACTGTATATTGACTGTATAATGACTAGCCACCACTGTATAATGACCAACCACCACTGTATAATGACTAGCCACCACTGTATATTGACTGTATATTGACTAGCCACCACTGTATATTGACTGTATATTGACTAGCCACCACTGTATAATGACTAGCCACCACTGTATATTGACTAGCCACCACTGTATATTGACCAGCCACCACTGTATATTGACTAGCCACCACTGTATATTGACCAGCCACCACTGTATAATGACTGTATATTGACTAGCCACCACTGTATATTGACCAGCCACCACTGTATAATGACTAGCCACCACTGTATAATGACTGTATAATGACCAGCCACCACTGTATAATGACTAGCCACCACTGTATAATGACTAGCCACCGCTGTATATTGACCAGCCACCACTGTATATTGCCTAGCCACCACTGTATATTGACTAGCCACCACTGTATATAGACTAGCCACCACTGTATATTGACCAGCCACCACTGTATATTGACTAGCCACCACTGTATATTGACTGTATATTGACTAGCCACCACTGTATATTGACTAGCCACCACTGTATAATGACTAGCCACCACTGTATATTGACTAGCCACCACTGTATATTGACCAGCCACCACTGTATATTGACTGTATAATGACTAGCCACCACTGTATGACCAACCACCACTGTATACTGACCAACCACCACTGTATATTGACCAGCCACCACTGTATATTGACTAGCCACCACTGTATATTGACTGTATATTGACCAGCCACCACTGTATATTGACTGTATATTGACTAGCCACCACTGTATAATGACTAGCCACCACTGTATAATGACTAGCCACCACTGTGGCTGCTGGAATAGAAGTTATTGCCCGCCAGTACCACCGTTTGGCGGGTGGCGGTTGTTCATTTTACACCCTGCTGGCTACTGATTACATTAACTTTTTGTGATGTTTTATTGAGTCTTCACACGTTGTCGTTGACTAAACAGCTTTATTCTCCTGATCATTGGCAAAGGTCCATCAACATGTAGAACTATCTATCTATCTATCTACCTATCTACCTATCTACCTATCTGCCTATCTCCCTCCCTCCCTCCCTCCCTCCCTCCCTCCCTCCCCCTCCCTCCCTATATATATATATATATATATATATATGGTATGTCACTATGTGGAGGTGTCACAGTATATATCTCTGATATACACATCACCTCGTCATCTGGACTCTCTGAGGTACCTTTCTTCAACTCTTTAATCTACACACAGACACACACAGACACTTCAATCTGGGACTTAATTCCTCTCCATCCCCCAGTTGTCTGGCTACCACTCCTCTTTTCTCTCCTCTCTCTCTCTCGCTCTCTCTCTCCTCTCTCTCTCTCATCTCTCCTCTTCTCTCTCATCACTCTCTCCTCTCTCTCTCCTCTCTCCCTCCTCTCTCCCTCCTCTCTCCTCTCTCTCTCCTCTCCTCTCCCTCCTCTCCCTCCTCTCCCTCCTCTCTCTCTCCTCTCTCTCCTCTCTCTCCTCTCTCTACTCTCTCCTCTCTCTACTCTCTCTACTCTCTCCTCTCTCTCTCCTCTCTCCCTCCTCTCTCCCTCCTCTCTCTCTCCTCTCTCTCTACTCTCTCCTCTCTCTCCTCTCTCCATTCTCTCTCTACTCTCTCCTCTCTCCTCTCCCTCTCTCTCTGCAGCCTTGTCTGTCCTCAATCCTCTCTGACTGACATCATGTGCGTTTCTATCATTCCAATATCCCTAGATGAGTCCCGGTGGTGAATATATATATACCTTTACCACAGTCTGTTAATGAGGTTTAGAGAGGTTGACGGAGGAGGAAAGAGCCCCCATCAATTCCATCTCAAGGACTCTAGGCTTTCTGCATAAACAAACACTTACATACTAACTAACTTCCCCTGCTGAGGCGTAGATTACACCAGATAGCGACCCACGCCATACAGACACACTCCTCTTCTCTCCACTCCTCTCCTCCCCAATCCACTCCTCTTCTCTCTTCCCCGCCCCTCTCCACTCGCTCCTCTCCACTTGTTTCCTCTTCTCTCCTGTCCACTTGTCTCCTCTCCTCTCCTCCCGGCCCCTCTCCACTCGCTCCTCTCCACTTGTCTCCTCTTCTCTCCTCTCCACTTGTCTCCTCTCCTCCCCGCCCCTCTCCACTCGCTCCTCTCCACTTGTCTCCTCTTCTCTCCTGTCCACTTGTCTCCACTTCTCTCTTGTCCACTTCTCTCTTGTCCACTTCTCTCCTGTCCACTTCTCTCCTTTCCACTTCTCTCCTTTCCACTTCTCTCCTTTCCTCTTCTCTCCTGTCCTCTCCTGTCCTCTCCTGTGCTCTCTACTTCTCTCCTTTCCAGATGTATATTTGATTGGATCAACAGTTAGATCCAGTTGGCCAATATGGTGAAGCAGCGATACACAAGTCATATCAAACCTTCTCCTCCACAATACCAGAGCAGTGAAGGAAGGACAGCTCTGATCTGGTTAGAATTCCTCTCTCTCTCCTCTCTGATCTAGTTAGAATCCCTCTCTCTCTCCTCTCTGATCTGGTTAGAATCCCTCTCTCTCCCCTCTCTGATCTGGTTAGAATCCCTCTCTCTCCTCCTCTCTGATCTGGTTAGAATCCCTCTCTCCTCCTCTCTGATCTGGTTAGAATCCCTCTCTCTCCTCCTCTCTAATCTGGTTAGAATCCCTCTCTCTTCCTCTCTGATCTGGTTAGAAGCCCCCTCTCTCCTCCTCTCTGATCTGGTTAGAATCCCTCTCTCTCCTCTCTGATCTGGTTAGAATCCCTCTCTCTCCTCCTCTCTGATCTGGCTAGAAGCCCCCTCTCTCCTCCTCTCTGATCTGGTTAGAAGCCCCCTCTCCTCCTCTCTGATCTGGTTAGAAGCCCCCTCTCTCCTCCTCTCTGATCTGGTTAGAAGCCCCCTCTCTCCTCCTCTCAGATCTGGTTAGAAGCCCCCTCTCTCTCTCATCTCCATATGATCTATATCAGTAGGCGTTGCAGCTTGAAGATCAATTCCCTTTGTAGTTGTGTGTAGTTTCCCTCGAAGCTCATCACTTGTAAATTCCAGCCTCTATACCCATCTGTATAGCTGTTAAACCCCCTATATCCTCCCTGTGTTGAAGAGGCCCTACTACAGTTATGTTGTTGTGGGCTATGTAAATACACACACACACACACACACACACACACACACACACACACACACACACACACACACACACACACACACACACACACACACACACACACACACAGTGGGGAGAACAAGTATTTGATACACTGCAGGTTTTCCTACTTACAAAGCATGTAGAGGTTTGTAATTTTTATCATAGGTACACTTCAACTGTGAGAGATGGAATCCGAAACAAAAATCCAGAAAATCACATTGTATGATTTTTAAGTAATTAATTTGCATTTTATTGCATGACATAAGTATTTGATACATCAGAAAACTTAATATTTGGTACAGAAACCTTTGTTTGCAATTACAGAGATCATACGTTTCCTGTAGTTCTTGACCTGGTTTGCACACACTGCAGCAGGGATTTTGGCCCACTCCTCCATACAGACCTTCTCCAGATCCTTCAGGTTTCAGGGGGCTGTCGCAGGGCAATACGGACTTTCAGCTCCCTCCAAAGATGTTCTATTGGGTTCAGGTCTGGAGACTGGCTAGGCCACTCCAGGACCTTGAGATGCTTCTTACGGAGCCACTCCTTAATTGCCCTGGCTGTGTGTTTTGGGTCGTTGTCATGCTGGAAGACCCAGCTACGACCCATCTTCAATGCTCTTACTGAGGGAAGGAGGTTGTTGGCCAAGATCTCGCGATACATGGCCCCATCCATCCTCCCCTCAATACGGTGCAGTCGTCCTGTCCCCTTTGCAGAAAAGCATCCCCAAAGAATGATGTTTCCACCTCCATGCTTCACGGTTGGGATGGTGTTGCGAGTGGAGTTTAGACCAAAAGGCTCTGTTTTTGTCTCATCAGACCACATGACCTTCTCCCATTCCTCCTCTGGATCATCCAGATGGTCATTGGCAAACTTCAGACGGGCCTGGACATGCGCTGGCTTGAGCAGGGGGACCTTGCGTGCGCTGCATGATTTTAATCCATGACGGCGTAGTGTGTTTCTATTGGTTTTCTTTGAGACTGGTCCCAGCTCTCTTCAGGTCATTGACCAGGTCCTGCCGTGTAGTTCTGGGCTGATCCCTCACCTTCCTCAAGATCATTGATGCCCCTTGAGGTGAGATCTTGCATGGAGCCCCAGATCGAGGGTGATTGACCGTCATCTTGAACTTCTTCCATTTTCTAATAATTGTGCCAACAGTTGTTGCCTTCTCACCAAGCTGCTTGCATATTGTCCTGTTGCCCATCCCAGCCTTGTGCAGGTCAACAATTTTATCCCTGATGTCCTTACGCAGCTCTCTGGTCTTGGCCATTGTGGAGAGGTTGGAGTCTGTTTGATTGAATGTGTGGACAGGTGTCTTTTATACAGGTAACGAGTTGAAACAGGTGAGGTTAATACAGGTAATGAGTGGAGAACAGGAGGGCTTCTGGCCTGTAGAGCACTAGACTGATGGACCCTGGCCAGTAGAACACTAGACTGACAGATCCTGGTCAATAGAACACTAGACTGATGGATCCTGGTCAATAGAACACTAGACTGATGGATCCTGGCCAGTAGAACACTAGACTGATGGATCCTGGCCAGTAGAACACTAGACTGATGGATCCTGGCCAGTAGAACACTAGACTGACGGATCCTGGCCAGTAGAACACTAGACTGACGGATCCTGGCCAGTAGAACACTAGACTGACGGATCCTGGCCAGTAGAACACTAGACTGAGGGATCCTGGCCAGTAGAACACTAGACTGAGGGATCCTGGCCAGTAGAACACTAGACTGATGGATCCTGGCCAGTAGAACACTAGACTGATGGATCCTGGCCAGTAGAACACTAGACTGAGGGATCCTGGCCAGTAGAACACTAGACTGATGGATCCTGGCCAGTAGAACACTAGACTGAGGGATCCTGGCCAGTAGAACACTAGACTGATGGATCCTGGCCAGTAGAACACTAGACTGAGGGATCCTGGCCAGTAGAACACTAGACTGAGGGATCCTGGCCAGTAGAACACTAGACTGATGGATCCTGGCCAGTAGAACACTAGACTGATGGATCCTGGCCAGTAGAACACTAGACTGATGGATCCTGGCCAGTAGAACACTAGACTGAGGGATCCTGGCCAGTAGAACACTAGACTGATGGATCCTGGCCAGTAGAACACTAGACTGACAGATATTGGCCAGGAGAACACTAGACTGAGGGATCCTGGCCAGTAGAACACTAGACTGAGGGATCCTGGCCAGTAGAACACTAGACTGATGGATCCTGGCCTGTAGAACACTAGACTGATGGATCCTGGCCAGTAGAACACTAGACTGACGGATCCTGGCCAGTACAACACTAGACTGATGGATCCTGGCCAGTAGAACACTAGACTGACGGATCCTGGCCAGTAGAACACTAGACTGAGGGATCCTGGCCAGTAGAACACTAGACTGACGGATCCTGGCCAGTAGAACACTAGACTGAGGGATCCTGGCCAGTAGAACACTAGACTGATGGATCCTGGCCAGTAGAACACTAGACTGAGGGATCCTGGCCAGTAGAACACTAGACTGAGGGATCCTGGCCTGTAGAACACTAGACTGAGGGATCCTGGCCAGTAGAACACTAGACTGACGGATCCTGGCCTGTAGGACACTAGACTGATGGATCCTGGCCAGTAGGACACTAGACTGACGGATCCTGGCCAGTAGAACACTAGACTGATGGATCCTGGCCAGTAGAACACTAGACTGATGGATCCTGGCCAGTAGAACACTAGACTGACGGATCCTGGCCAGTAGAACACTAGACTGATGGATCCTGGCCAGTAGAACACTAGACTGAGGGATCCTGGCCAGTAGAACACTAGACTGACGGATCCTGGCCAGTAGGACACTAGACTGATGGATCCTGGCCAGTAGGACACTAGACTGACGGATCCTGGCCAGTAGAACACTAGACTGAGGGATCCTGGCCAGTAGAACACTAGACTGATGGATCCTGGCCAGTAGAACACTAGACTGAGGGATCCTGGCCAGTAGAACACTAGACTGATGGATCCTGGCCAGTAGAACACTAGACTGATGGATCCTGGTCAGTAGAACACTAGACTGAGGGATCCTGGCCAGTAGAACACTAGACTGATGGATCCTGGCCAGTAGAACACTAGACTGATGGATCCTGGCCAGTAGAACACTAGACTGATGGATCCTGGCCAGTAGAACACTAGACTGAGGGATCCTGGCCAGTAGAACACTAGACTGATGGATCCTGGCCAGTAGAACACTAGACTGAGGGATCCTGGCCAGTAGAACACTAGACTGAGGGATCCTGGCCAGTAGAACACTAGACTGATGGATCCTGGCCAGTAGAACACTAGACTGACGGACCCTGGCCAGTAGAACACTAGACTGAGGGATCCTGGCCAGTAGAACACTAGACTGATGGATCCTGGCCAGTAGAACACTAGACTGATGGATCCTGGCCAGTAGTACACTAGACTGACAGATCCTGGTCAGTAGAACACTAGACTGGCGGATCCTGGCCAGTAGAACACTAGACTGATGGATCCTGGTCAGTAGTACACTAGACTGAGGGATCCTGGTCAGTAGAACACTAGACTGATGGATCCTGGCCAGTAGAACACTAGACTGATGGATCCTGGCCAGTAGAACACTAGACTGATGGATCCTGGCCAGTAGAACACTAGACTGAGGGATCCTGGCCAGTAGAACACTAGACTGATGGATCCTGGCCAGTAGGACACTAGACTGACGGATCCTGGCCAGTAGAACACTAGACTGAGGGATCCTGGCCAGTAGAACACTAGACTGATGGATCCTGGCCAGTAGAACACTAGACTGAGGGATCCTGGCCAGTAGAACACTAGACTGACGGATCCTGGCCAGTAGGACACTAGACTGACGGATCCTGGCCAGTAGAACACTAGACTGATGGATCCTGGCCAGTAGAACACTAGACTGATGGATCCTGGCCAGTAGAACACTAGACTGATGGATCCTGGCCAGTAGAACACTAGACTGAGGGATCCTGGCCAGTAGAACACTAGACTGACGGATCCTGGCCAGTAGAACACTAGACTGATGGATCCTGGCCAGTAGAACACTAGACTGACGGATCCTGGCCAGTAGAACACTAGACTGATGGATCCTGGCCAGTAGAACACTAGACTGACGGATCCTGGCCAGTAGAACACTAGACTGATGGATTGGAGGCTCACCTCTCATGTCTCAGACTGACGGATGAGCACACACACTCTGACTCTCACACACACTCTGACTCTCACACACACACACACACACACACACACACACACACACACACACACACACACACACACACACACACACACACACACACACAGACACACACACACACACACACACACACACACACACACACACACACACACACACACTCTGACTCTCAATCTGATAGATGAGCCACCCACTCCACTGCATCAGGAAACTACACGCTTAATTGGCCCTGCTTTCGTCGTCGGGGGCGACGGGGGAGCGCGGTCTCATCGAGGGTGATCACCTCCGGTAACGTAACCCGCTGTTTCCACGGTGACCGGGCACGAGGCGACGAGACACAAACGGAGATGGATACGGTCGTTTGCGGAGGGAGGGAGGGAGGGAGAGAGGAAGGAGAGATAGAGGAGGAGGAGGGAAGGAGGGAGAGAGAGAGGAGGAGGGAGGGAGGGAGGGAGGGAGGGAGGGAGGGAGGGAGGAGGGAGGGAGAGAGAGAGGGGAGGAGGGAGGGAGGGAGAGAGAGAGGAGGGAGAGAGAGAGGAGGGAGGGAGGAGAGAGAGAGAGGGAGGGAGAGAGAGAGGATGGAGAGAGGAGGAGGGAGGGAGAGAGGAGGAGGGAGGGAGAGAGGAGGAGGGAGGGAGAGAGGAGGAGGGAGAGAGGCATGAAGGGGAAGGGAGAGAGGCAGGGAGGGGAGAAGGGGAAGGGAGAGAGGCAGAAAGGGAGAGAGGAGGAGGGGAGAGAGAGAGAGGAGGAGAGGCAGGGGAAGGGGGAAGGGAGAGGAGGAGGGAGGGAGGGAGGGAGAGGAGGGAGGAGGGAGGGAGGGAGGGAGAGAGAGAGAGAGAGGAGGATGAGGGAGGGAGGGAGGGAGGGAGGGAGAGAGGAGGAGGAGGGAGGGAGAGAGAGAGAGAGGGAGGGAGAGAGAGAGGAGGGAGGGAGAGAGAGAGGATGGAGGGAGAGAGGAGAAGGGAGGGAGAGAGGAGAAGGGAGGGAGAGAGGAGGATGGAGGGAGAGAGGAGGAGGGAGAGAGGCAGGAAGGGGAAGGGAGAGAGGCAGGGAGGGAGAGAGGCAGGGAGGGGCAGAAGGGGAAGGGAGAGAGGCAGGAAGGGAGAGAGGAGGAGGGAGAGAGAGAGAGGAGGAGAGGCAGGGAAGGGGAAGGGAGAGAGGAGGAGGGAGAGAGGCAGGGAGGGGGAGAAGGGGAAGGGAGAGAGGCAGGAAGGGAGAGGAGGAGGGAGAGAGGCAGGGAGGGAGAGAGGCAGGGACGGGGAGAAGGGGAAGGGAGAGAGGCAGGGAAGGGGAGAGGCAGGGAGGGGGAGAGGCAGGGAGAGGGGGAGAAGGGGGATATGTCACACCTGGCAGGGCTTCATCCTGTACAATCTGTTAATAATCACATCACAACACAACGAAGCACCGGGATCAGGGGAGACGGGAATCAAATCAACCGTTTATTGGTTGCTTACACAGGCTTGCAGATGTTATCGCAGGTGCAGTGAAATGGATGTGTTTCCAGATCCATCAGTTTAGTAAACGGCCAACCAAACAATAAAGAACTTATAGACGATGAGGCATGACTAGAATACACTGAGTCGACAAAACATTAGGAACACCTTCCTAACACTACAGACCTTACAGAGGATGAGGCATGACTAGATTACACTGAGAGGACAAAACATTAGGAACACCTTCCTAACACTACAGACCTTACAGAGGATGAGGCATGACTAGATTACACTGAGAGGACAAAACATTAGGAACACCTTCCTAACACTACAGACCTTACAGAGGATGAGGCATGACTAGATTACACTGAGAGGACAAAACATTAGGAACACCTTCCTAACACTACAGACCTTACAGAGGATGAGGCATGACTAGATTACACTGAGAGGACAAAACATTAGGAACACCTTCCTAACACTACAGACCTTACAGAGGATGAGGCATGACTAGATTACACTGAGAGGACAAAACATTAGGAACACCTTCCTAACACTACAGACCTTACAGAGGATGAGGCATGACTAGAATACACTGAGTCGACAAAATATTAGGAACACCTTCCTAACACTACAGACCTTACAGAGGATGAGGCATGACTAGATTACACTGAGAGGACAAAACATTAGGAACACCTTCCCACTTTTGCCCTCAAAACAGCCTAAATTCGTTGTGACATGGACTCTACAATGTGTTGAAAGCGTTCCACAGGGAAGCTCCACAGTTGTCCAAGTTGAGGAAGAGAGAGACTGGGAGAGAGAGACTGGGAGAGAGAGACTGGGAGAGAGAGACTGGGAGAGAGAGACAGGGAGAGAGAGACTGGGAGAGAGAGACTGGGAGAGAGAGACTGGGAGAGAGAGACTGGGAGAGAGAGACTGGGAGAGAGAGACTGGGAGAGAGAGACTGGGGAGAGAGACTGGGAGAGAGAGACTGGGAGAGAGAGACTGGGGGAGAGACTGGGAGAGAGCGACTGGGAGAGAGAGACTGGGGGAGAGACTGGGAGAGAGAGACTGGGAGAGAGCGACTGGGAGAGAGAGACTGGGGGAGAGACTGGGAGAGAGAGACTGGGAGAGAGCGACTGGGAGAGAGAGACTGGGAGAGAGAGACTGGGGGAGAGACTGGGAGAGAGAGACTGGGAGAGAGCGACTGAGAGGGAGAGACAGGGAGAGAGAGACTGGGAGAGAGAGACTGGGAGAGAGAGACTGGGAGAGAGAGACTGGGAGAGAGAGACTGGGAGAGAGAGACTGGGAGAGAGAGACTGGGAGAGAGAGCGACTGGGAGAGAGAGACTGGGAGAGAGAGACTGGGAGAGAGAGACTGGGAGAGAGAGACTGGGAGAGAGAGACTGAGAGACTGGGAGAGAGCGACTGGGGAGAGAGAGGGAGATAGGGAGAGAGAGACCGAGAGAGGGAGAAGGACAGACAGACCGAGGGAGACTGATTGAGAGACCGAGGGAGATGGACAAGTGAGGGAGAAGGACAGACAGGGAGACAGAGACCCCCTTTTCACTCTGATGGCTGAGGCAACATGTTGAAGGCCCTGGTTCAGAGAGATCAGAGGGGATTGAAGGAGTTTCCCTTTGTTCCTCCCTCCCTCCGCTCATCAGATCCAGAGAGAGACAGAGAGAGAGAGGGGGGTTCAGGGCTGTAAAGAGTCCGAGGGGAGTTGATGGAGCGGGGTTGAAAGGAGTAAGATGCTGTTCCCTCCCTCCCTCCCTCCCTCCCTCCCTCCCTCCCTCCCTCCCTCCCTCCCTCCCTCCCTCCCTCTCTCTCTCTCTCTCTCTCTCTCTCTCTCTCTCTCTCTCTCTCTCTCTCTCCTCTCTCCCTCTCCCTCTCTCTCTCTCTCTCTCTCTCTCTCTCTCTCTCTCTCTCTCCATCCCCTCCATCCCTCCCTCCCTCCCGCTCCACGGTGATTCTTTAGCTTGCTCAGAGGAGAAGTGTTACTTTAGTCTGTATCCTTCTGAAGTACCCGGCTCAGCCCGGCTCGCCAGCAGGGTTAGAAGCCTTTGATGTGCAGGAGTCCTGCTGAAAGGCTGCTCTGATACACACTAAGTGACCTCAGTAGAGCCTCCCTCTCCCCCTCTCGTCTCTGGGGTCGTCGTGACACTCTCTCTCTCTCTCTCTGATGTCCCTGGGCTCTTTGGCGGTGTGTTCAATAGTAATGGATATCAGGTTGTGTTAAGATGGCGCACACACACACACACACACACACACACACACACACACACACACACACACACACACACACACCCCCTCGTCAACACCTTTGATGGGATAGAGAGTTTACCAGTCATCTCTGATGTACTGGGTTTAGCTCATAAGCGTTAAGGAGGGAGGGAGGGGTGGGGAATGAATGGAGGGAGGGAGGGAGGGAGGAATGTAAAGTAGCACTATAAAAGGCTGGTTATTTACAGACTGCATCAGACCAGTAGAGCAGGTCAGTAAGTGAGAGTACCATTTAGGACAGGGAAATAGAACGTAGATGGAGCCTATGATCATATATCTCACAGCATCCGTTTAGGATGAAACATTTCTCTATCCCCCTGAATGAAATAAATACAAAACAATACTAAAAACATTCTGAATGGAAACCAGCTACACAATGTTTTGAATTCCACAGCATCCCCCTTCCGTAACTCTCCCTCCCTCCCTTCTCGTTCCCGAGGCCAGTGAGTCTCCGTAACTCTCCCTCCCTCCCTTCTCGTTGCCGAGGCCAGTGAGTCTCCGTAACTCTCCCTCCCTCCCTTCTCGTTGCCGAGGCCAGTGAGTCTCCGTAACTCTCCCTCCCTCCCTTCTCGTTCCCGAGACCAGTGAGTCTCCGTAACTCTCCCTCCCTCCCTTCTCGTTGCCGAGGCCAGTGAGTCTCCGTAACTCTCCCTCCCTCCCTTCTCGTTCCCGAGGCCAGTGAGTCACCGTATCCCTCCCTCCCTCCCTTCTCGTTCCCGAGGCCAGTGAATCTCCATAACTCTCCCTCCCTCCCTTCTCGTTCCCGAGGCCAGTGAGTCTCCGTAACTCTCCCTCCCTCCCTTCTCGTTCCCGAGGCCAGTGAATCTCCATAACTCTCCCTCCCTCCCTTCTCGTTCCCGAGGCCAGTGAGTCTCCGTAACTCTCCCTCCCTCCCTTCTCGTTGCCGAGGCCAGTGAGTCTCCGTATCTCTCCCTCCCTCCCTTCTCGTTCCCGAGGCCAGTGAGTCTCCGTAACTCTCCCTCCCTCCCTTCTCGTTCCCGAGGCCAGTGAGTCACCGTATCCCTCCCTCCCTCCCTTCTCGTTCCCGAGGCCAGTGAATCTCCATAACTCTCCCTCCCTCCCTTCTCGTTCCCGAGGCCAGTGAGTCTCCGTAACTCTCCCTCCCTCCCTTCTCGTTCCCGAGGCCAGTGAGTCTCCCTCTCTCCCTCCCTCTCTTCTCGTTCCCGAGGCCAGTGAGTCTCCGTATCCCTCCCTCCCTTCTCGTTCCCGAGGCCAGTGAGTCTCCGTAACTCTCCCTCCCTCCCTTCTCGTTCCCGAGGCCAGTGAGTCACCCTCTCTCCCTCCCTCTCTTCTCGTTCCCGAGGCCAGTGAGTCTCCGTATCCCTCCCTCCCTCCCTTCTCGTTCCCGAGGCCAGTGAGTCTCCCTCTCTCCCTCCCTCTCTTCTCGTTCCCGAGGCCAGTGAGTCTCCGTAACTCTCCCTCCCTCCCTTCTCGTTCCCGAGGCCAGTGAGTCTCCGTATCCCTCCCTCCCTTCTCGTTCCCGAGGCCAGTGAGTCTCCGTAACTCTCCCTCCCTCCCTTCTCGTTCCCGAGGCCAGTGAGTCTCCGTAACTCTCCTCCCTCCCTTCTTGTTCCCGAGGCCAGTGAGTCTCCCTCTCTCCCTCCCTCCCTTCTCGTTCCCGAGGCCAGTGAGTCTCCGTAACTCTCCCTCCCTCCCTTCTCGTTCCCGAGGCCAGTGAGTCTCCGTAACTCTCCCTCCCTCCCTTCTTGTTCCCGAGGCCAGTGAGTCTCCCTCTCTCCCTCCCTCCCTTCTCGTTCCCGAGGCCAGTGAGTCTCCGTAACTCTCCCTCCCTCCCTTCTCGTTCCCGAGGCCAGTGAGTCTCCGTAACTCTCCCTCCCTCCCTCCCTTCTCGTTCCCGAGGCCAGTGAGTCTCCGTAACTCTCCCTCCCTCCCTCTCTTCTCGTTCCCGAGGCCAGTGAGTCTCCGTATCTCTCCCTCCCTCCCTTCTCGTTCCCGAGGAGGCCAGTGAGTCTCCATAACTCTCCCTCCCTCCCTTCTCGTTCCCGAGGCCAGTGAGTCTCCGTATCTCTCCCTCCCTCCTTCTCGTTCCCGAGGCCAGTGAGTCTCCGTATCTCTCCCTCCCTCCTTCTCGTTCCCGAGGCCAGTGAGTCTCCGTAACTCTCCCTCCCTCCCTCTCTTCTCGTTCCCGAGGCCAGTGAGTCTCCGTATCTCTCCCTCCCTCCCTTCTCGTTCCCGAGGCCAGTGAGTCTCCGTAACTCTCCCTCCTTCCCTTCTCGTTCCCGAGGCCAGTGAGTCTCCGTAACTCTCCCTCCCTCCCTTCTCGTTCCCGAGGCCAATGAGTCTCCGTAACTCTCCCTCCCTCCCTTCTTGTTCCCTAGACCAGTGAGTCTCCATAACTCTCCCTCCATCCCTCCCTTCTTGTTCCCTTGACCAGTGAGTCTCCATAACTCTCCCTCCATCCCTCCCTTCTCGTTCCCGAGGCCAGTGAGTCTCCGTATCTCTCCCTCCCTCCCTTCTCGTTCCCGAGGCCAGTGAGTCTCCGTAACTCTCCCTCCCTCCCTTCTCGTTCCCGAGGCCAGTGAGTCTCCGTAACTCTCCCTCCCTCCCTTCTCGTTCCCGAGGCCAGTGAGTCTCCATAACTCTCCCTCCCTCTCCTCTCGTTCCCGAGGCCAGTGAGTCTCCGTAACTCTCCCTCCCTCCCTTCTTGTTCCCTAGACCAGTGAGTCTCCATAACTCTCCCTCCATCCCTCCCTTCTTGTTCCCTAGACCAGTGAGTCTCCATAACTCTCCCTCCCTCCCTCCCTTCTCGTTCCCGAGACCAGTGAGTCTCCGTAACTCTCCCTCCCTCTCTTCTCGTTCCCGAGGCCAGTGAGTCACCCTCTCTCCCTCCCTCTCTTCTCGTTCCCGAGGCCAGTGAGTCTCCGTATCCCTCCCTCCCTCCTTCTCGTTCCCGAGGCCAGTGAGTCTCCCTCTCTCCCTCCCTCTCTTCTCGTTCCCGAGGCCAGTGAGTCTCCGTAACTCTCCCTCCCTCCCTTCTCGTTCCCGAGGCCAGTGAGTCTCCGTATCCCTCCCTCCCTCCCTTCTCGTTCCCGAGGCCAGTGAGTCTCCATAACTCTCCCTCCCTCTTCTCGTTCCCGAGGCCAGTGAGTCTCCCTCTCTCCCTCCCTCTCTTCTCGTTCCCGAGGCCAGTGAGTCTCCGTAACTCTCCCTCCCTCCCTTCTCGTTCCCGAGGCCAGTGAGTCTCCGTATCCCTCCCTCCCTCCCTTCTCGTTCCCGAGGCCAGTGAGTCTCCATAACTCTCCCTCCCTCCCTTCTCGTTCCCGAGGCCAGTGAGTCTCCCTCTCTCCCTCCCTCTCTTCTCGTTCCCGAGGCCAGTGAGTCTCCGTAACTCTCCCTCCCTCCCTTCTCGTTCCCGAGGCCAGTGAGTCTCCGTATCCCTCCCTCCCTCCCTTCTCATTCCCGAGGCCAGTGAGTCTCCGTAACTCTCCTCCCTTCTCGTTCCCGAGACCAGTGAGTCTCCGTATCCCTCCCTCCCTCTCTTCTCGTTCCCGAGGCCAGTGAGTCTCCGTAACTCTCCCTCCCTCTCTTCTCGTTCCCGAGGCCAGTGAGTCTCCGTAACTCTCCCTCCCTCCCTTCTCGTTCCCGAGGCCAGTGAGTCTCCCTCTCTCCCTCCCTCCCTTCTCGTTCCCGAGGCCAGTGAGTCTCCGTAACTCTCCCTCCCTCCTTCTCGTTCCAGAGGCCAGTGAGTCTCTGTAACTCTCCCTCCCTCCCTTCTCGTTCCCGAGGCCAGTGAGTCTCTGTAACTCTCCCTCCCTCCCTTCTTGTTCCCGAGGCCAGTGAGTCTCCCTCTCTCCCTCCCTCCCTTCTCGTTCCCGAGACCAGTGAGTCTCCGTAACTCTCCCTCCCTCTCTTCTCGTTCCCGAGGCCAGTGAGTCTCCCTCTCTCCCTCCCTCTCTTCTCGTTCCCGAGGCCAGTGAGTGCATTCAGGACGTTGGGACGCCGATCACGCTTGCTTTCCCGTTTCTTGCCAGAGCCTTTTCTGTGATGCTATCACACAGCCGTAGCATGCTGCAGAAAGGTTGTATTAGTTTATTCTCTACAGATTAAATCTCATATCTTTTATAAAGCAATTTCCCCGTAAAACACAGATAGTACCCAAGCTGGGAACTCTGGAGAATAGGTTGTTAGTGGATTATTTGTCTGATTATAAGCTTTGCATTGTTTCTCGGCCTCGTTTCCAATGAATCAAAACAAGTGGCGCAGGCAGAAAACAACGATCAGTTCAACTGAATCTAATTATTCAGAATCAGATCTGGACGTGTAGCTAGCTGATTCAACACCATCACATTCTCTGTCTCTCTCTGTCTCTCTCTGTTTCTCTCTCTGTCTCTCTCTGTTTCTCTCTCTCTCTCTGTCTCTCCCTCTCTCTCTCTTGTTCTCTCTCTTGTTCTCTCTCTGCCTGTCTTTCTCTCTCTGTCTCTCTCTTGTTCCCTGTCTCTCTCTGCCTGTCTCTCTCTGTCTCTCTGTCTCTTGTGTTCTCTCTCTGCCTGTCTCTGCCTGTCTCTTTCTCTCTCTCTCTCGTTCTCTCTCTCTCTCTCTCTCTCTCTCCTTCTCTCTCTCTCTCCTCTCTCTCTCATTCCACCCTTCATTTCTCCTCTGCTGGCAGACAGTCTTGAGGAATGGTATTTTATTCTCTATGTGTGCTAATCTCTCCTACAGAAACAGACAGTAGAACGTGTTGACCCAAACTACCGTTCTCCTTCGGAATGGAACAATTCTCTATTCCATCAGAACCGGGTTTCCATCAGAACCGGGCTATTTGAGATCCAAAAGACACAAAACACGTTTGAGGAGGATATTTAGAGCGTCGGCCTGTCTGTTCACATGAATCATAACGTTGAGCTCTTCTTGCCTGTCAGGCTTTCTTCTTACTGGCTGTTCTATTGCCGTGGTGATTGTTGATTTTTGTTAAATGTTTAGTCCGAGGAGAGAGAAGGAGAGAGACCAGACTCAGATGTTATATTCTCCAGAGAGAGAGAGACCAGGCTCAGATGTTATATTCTCCAGAGAGAGAGAGACCAGACTCAGATGTTATATTCTCCAGAGAGAGAGACCAGGCTCAGATCTTATATTCTCCAGAGAGAGAGACCAGACTCAGATGTTATATTCTCCAGAGAGAGAGAGACCAGGCTCAGATGTTATATTCTCCAGAGAGAGAGAGACCAGACTCAGATGTTATATTCTCCAGAGAGAGAGAGACCAGGCTCAGATCTTATATTCTCCAGAGAGAGAGACCAGACTCAGATGTTATATTCTCCAGAGAGAGAGAGACCAGGCTCAGATCTTATATTCTCCAGAGAGAGAGAGACCAGACTCAGATGTTATATTCTCCAGAGAGAGAGAGACCAGACTCCGATGTTATATTCTCCAGAGAGAGAGACCAGACTCAGATCTTATATTCCCCAGAGAGGGAGAGAGCGACCAGACTCGGGGAGATAGTGGAGACAGGGAGAGAGAGACCGGACTCAGGGAGATAGTGGAGAAAGAGAGAGAGAGACCAGACTCGGAGATAGTGGAGAAAGGGAGAGAGAGACCAGACTCAGATATTATATTCTCCAGAGAGGGAGAGAGCGACCAGACTCAGGGAGATGGTGGAGAAAGGGAGAGAGCGACCAGACTCAGGGAGATAGTGGAGAAAGGGAGAGAGAGACCAGACTCAGGGAGATAGTGGAGAAAGGGAGAGAGAGACCAGACTCATGGGGAAAAGGAGAGAGAGACCAGACTCAGGGGGAAAAGGAGAGAGAGACCAGACTCCGGGAGATAGTGGAGAAAGGGAGAGAGAGACCAGACTCAGGGGGATAGTGGAGAAAGGGAGAGAGAGACCAGACTCAGGGAGAAAAGGAGAGAGAGACCAGACTCCGGGAGAAAGGGAGAGAGACCAGACTCAGGGAGATGGTGGAGAAAGGGAGAGAGAGACCAGACTCAGGGAGATAGTGGAGAAAGGGAGAGAGAGACCAGACTCAGGGAGATAGTGGAGAAAGGGAGAGAGAGACCAGACTCAGGGAGATAGTGGAGAAAGGGAGAGAGAGACCAGACTCAGGGGGATAGTGGAGAAAGGGAGAGAGAGACCAGACTCAGGGAGATAGTGGAGAAAGAGACCAGACTCAGGGGGATAGTGGAGAAAGGGAGAGAGAGACCAGACTCAGGGAGAAAAGGAGAGAGAGACCAGACTCAGGGAGATGGTGGAGAAAGGGAGAGAGACCAGACTCAGGGAGAAAGGGAGAAAGAGACCAGACTCAGGGAGAAAGGTAGAGAGAGACCAGACTCAGGGAGAAAGGTAGAGAGAGACCAGACTCAGGGAGAAAAGGAGAGAGAGACCAGACTCAGGGAGATAGTGGAGAAAGGGAGAGAGAGACCAGACTCAGGGAGAAAGGGAGAGAGAGACCAGACTCAGGGAGAAAGGTAGAGAGAGACCAGACTCAGGGAGAAAAGGAGAGAGAGACCAGACTCAGGGAGATAGTGGAGAAAGGGAGAGAGAGACCAGACTCAGGGAGATGGTGGAGAAAAGGAGAGAGAGACCAGACTCAGGGGGATAGTGGAGAAAGGGAGAGAGATACCAGACTCAGGGAGATGGTGGAGAAAAGGAGAGAGAGACCAGACTCCGGGAGAAAAGGAGAGAGACCAGACTCCGGGAGATAGTGGAGAAAGGGAGAGAGAGACCAGACTCAGGGAGAAAAGGAGAGAGACCAGACTCAGGGAGATAGTGGATAAAGGGAGAGAGAGATCAGACTCAGGGAGATGGTGGAGAAAGGGAGAGAGAGACCAGACTCCGGGAGATAGTGGAGAAGGGGAGAGAGAAAAGATGAAAGGTGACGAGCGGCTGGAGCCAGACGCCAGAAGTCATTATATGTCGTGTCTTTCAGGTGCGTCTGAATAGGAGCAGGGTTAACAGAGTTAACGACAGGATCTGTGCACCGGATTTATCTCCTTTGTGATGGTGAATTAAACACCAGCTAATAACTCTGTACTGCCGAGGCAGCCCATAGTCTGAACTCTCCACTTGAATCCTCTCCCAGGAGAACGCAGACTTAATTACAGTCAGTCTTTCATAGTTTCTGCGGAGGAGAGAGAGAGAGAGAGGGGTGCAGGTGTGGTTCTTGCTCTTATGGTCCAATCAGCCTGAAACCTGCGGAGAGAACGAGATGACACATTTGGGAGGAAACTAGGAACAGAGTCTTTGTTCTCACATCGACCCCATTTTCTAGTCTTGTATATTTGCTCTTTAGAAAAGTGAAAATGGAGCTTTGCTTCTTTATCTGGGACCTGTAATGTTAATGTCTTTTACCTGGCTCTCCATCTGCACCAACTGGCTCATTCACTCACCACTTAGTGTAACAGGACTTCTCTCTCTGTCTCTCTCTCTGTCTCTCTCTCTGTCTCTCTCTCTGTCTCTCTCTCTGTCTCTCTCTCTGTCTCTGTCTCTCTCTGTCTCTCTCTCTGTGTCTCTCTCTGTGTCTCTCTCTGTCTCGCGCTGTCTCTGTGTCTCTCTATGTCTCGCGCTGTCGCTGTCTCTCTCTCTGTCTCTCTCTCTGTCTCTCTCTCTCTCTCTCTCTCTCTGTCTCTCTCTCTCTCTCTCTGTCTGTCTGTCTCTGTCTCTCTCTCTGTCTCTCTCTGT
This sequence comes from Oncorhynchus masou masou, assembly GCF_036934945.1. Classification (NCBI taxonomy): domain Eukaryota; kingdom Metazoa; phylum Chordata; class Actinopteri; order Salmoniformes; family Salmonidae; genus Oncorhynchus; species Oncorhynchus masou. The sequence goes on along the minus strand of NC_088218.1, from coordinate 1,648,906 downwards.
CTCGTGCTGTCTCTGTGTCTCTCTATGTCTCGCGCTGTCTCTCTCTCTGTCTCTCTCTCTGTCTCTCTCTCTGTCTCTCTGTCTGTCTCTCTGTCTCTCTCTGTCTCTCTGTCTTTGTCTCTCTCTCTGTCTCTCTGTCTCTATCTCGCTCTGTCTCGCTCTGTCTCGCTCTGTCTCGCTCTGTCTCTCTCTCTGTCTCGCGCTGTCTTTCTCTCTCTCTCTCTCTCTCTCTCTCTCTCTCTCTCACACAATCATGTGCTGCTCATTATGCTTCCATATGGTTGAACTAACTCTATTCTCTCCATCTGTCCATTCCCTTGTCTCCTTCTCCTCTCCATCTGTCCATTCCCTTGTCTCCTTCTCCTCTCCATCTGTCCATTCCCTTGTCTCCCTCTCCTCTCCATCTGTCCATTCCCTTGTCTCTTTCTCCTCTCCATCTGTCCGTTCCCTTGTCTCCTCCTCCTCTCCATCTGTCCATTCTCTTGTCTCCTTCTCCTCTCCATCTGTCCATTCCCTTGTCTCCTCTCCATCTGTCCATTCCCTTGTCTCCTCCTCCTCTCCATCTGTCCATTCCCTTGTCTCCTTCTCCTCTCCATCTGTCAATTCCCTTGTCTCCTCTCCATCTGTCCGTTCCCTTGTCTCCTCCTCCTCTCCATCTGTCCATTCTCTTGTCTCCTTCTCCTCTCCATCTGTCCATTCCCTTGTCTCCTCTCCATCTGTCCATTCCCTTGTCTCCTTCTCCTCTCCATCTGTCAATTCCCTTGTCTCCTCTCCATCTGTCCGTTCCCTTGTCTCCTCCTCCTCTCCATCTGTCCATTCTCTTGTCTCCTTCTCCTCTCCATCTGTCCATTCCCTTGTCTCCTCTCCATCTGTCCATTCCCTTGTCTCCTCCTCCTCTCCATCTGTCCATTCCCTTGTCTCCTTCTCCTCTCCATCTGTCCATTCCCTTGTCTCCTTCTCCTCTCCATCTGTCCATTCCCTTGTCTCCTTCTCCTCTCCATCTGTCCATTCCCTTGTCTCCTTCTCCTCTCCATCTGTCAATTCCCTTGTCTCTTTCTCCTCTCCATCTGTCCATTCTCTTGTCTCTTTCTCCTCTCCATCTGTCCATTCTCTTGTCTCCTTCTCCTCTCCATCTGTCCATTCCCTTGTCTCCTCTCCATCTGTCCATTCCCTTGTCTCCTTCTCCTCTCCATCTGTCAATTCCCTTGTCTCCTCTCCATCTGTCCGTTCCCTTGTCTCCTCCTCCTCTCCATCTGTCCATTCTCTTGTCTCCTTCTCCTCTCCATCTGTCCATTCCCTTGTCTCCTCTCCATCTGTCCATTCCCTTGTCTCCTTCTCCTCTCCATCTGTCCATTCCCTTGTCTCCTTCTCCTCTCCATCTGTCCGTTCCCTTGTCTCCTTCTCCTCTCCATCTGTCCATTCTCTTGTCTCCTTCTCCTCTCCATCTGTCCATTCCCTTGTCTCCTTCTCCTCTCCATCTGTCCATTCCCTTGTCTCCTTCTCCTCTCCATCTGTCCATTCCCTTGTCTCTTTCTCCTCTCCATCTGTCCATTCCCTTGTCTCCTTCTCCTCTCCATCTGTCCATTCCCTTGTTTCTCCTCTCCATCTGTCCATTCCCTTGTCTCTCCTCTCCATCTGTCCATTCCCGTGTCTCCTTCTCCTCTCCATCTGTCCATTCCCTTGTCTCCTTCTCCTCTCCATCTGTCCATTCCCTTGTCTCCTTCTCCTCTCCATCTGTCCATTCCCTTGTCTCCTTCTCCTCTCCATCTGTCCATTCCCTTGTCTCCTTCTCCGCTCCATCTGTCCGTTCCCTTGTCTCCTCCTCCTCTCCATCTGTCCGTTCCCTTGTTTCTCCTCTCCATCTGTCCATTCCCTTGTCTCCTCCTCCTCTCCATCTGTCCATTCCCTTGTCTCTCCTCTCCATCTGTCCATTCCCTTGTCTCCTTCTCCTCTCCATCTGTCCATTCCCTTGTCTCCTTCTCCTCTCCATCTGTCCATTCCCTTGTCTCCTTCTCCTCTCCATCTGTCCGTTCCCGTGTCTCCTTCTCCTCTCCATCTGTCCGTTCCCTTGTCTCCTTCTCCTCTCCATCTGTCCATTCCCTTGTCTCCTTCTCCGCTCCATCTGTCCGTTCCCTTGTCTCCTTCTCCTCTCCATCTGTCCGTTCCCTTGTTTCTCCTCTCCATCTGTCCATTCCCTTGTCTCCTTCTCCTCTCCATCTGTCCATTCCCTTGTTTCTCCTCTCCATCTGTCCATTCCCTTGTCTCCTCCTCCTCTCCATCTGTCCATTCCCTTGTCTCTCCTCTCCATCTGTCCATTCCCTTGTCTCCTTCTCCTCTCCATCTGTCCATTCCCTTGTCTCCTTCTCCTCTCCATCTGTCCATTCCCTTGTCTCCTTCTCTCCATCTGTCCATTCCCTTGTTTCTCCTCTCCATCTGTCCATTCCCTTGTTTCTCCTCTCCATCTGTCCGTTCCCTTGTTTCTCCTCTCCATCTGTCCATTCCCTTGTTTCTCCTCTCCATCTGTCCATTCCCTTGTTTCTCCTCTCCATCTGTCCATTCCCTTGTCTCCTTCTCCTCTCCATCTGTCCATTCCCTTGTTTCGCCTCTCCATCTGTCCATTCCCTTGTTTCTCCTCTCCATCTGTCCGTTCCCTTGTTTCTCCTCTCCATCTGTCCATTCCCTTGTTTCTCCTCTCCATCTGTCCGTTCCCTTGTTTCTCCTCTCCATCTGTCCATTCCCTTGTTTCTCCTCTCCATCTGTCCATTCCCTTGTTTATCCTCTCCATCTGTCCATTCCCTTGTTTCTCCTCTCCATCTGTCCATTCCCTTGTCTCCTGATGCTTTGCTGCTGGAACAGAAATGAAAGGTCGGTGTTTATTTTCAGTCACTTTTTTTTAGTTGCTTATTTTATTTAACTTATTTATTTAGTTATTATTATTAGTTATTATTTAGTTATTGACCGTAACTTTCCTCGTTTTCACCCTCGTCGGTGTTATGCCTGCAGATTATGTTGCCGTACTCAGTGTCTATGTTTATGTCGTCATGTTATACAGCATCCCCACAGTTGCCGACATGAATCCCTTATGAACGAAGACGGATATTGACCAGACATTATTTTTCCCAGGTCAAACTGTTCTTCCCAGATCTTTCCACCAATGTTCAGTGACTTCAGCGTTCAGGGCGTTCATTCAGCTCTCAGATCCACCATTGTTGAGTGACTTCAGCGTTCAGGGCATTCATTCAGCTCTCAGATCCACCATTGTTGAGTGTCTTCAGCGTTCAGGGCGTTCATAAAGTTCTCAGATCACCTGACTTCTTCCACATTTTGTTACGTTACAGCCTTATTCTAGACATTATTCAATAAAACATGTTCCTCATCAATCTACACACGATACCCCATAATGACAAAGCAAATTATTAGATCTTTTTTTGCAAGTGTATTAAAAATATAAAAACAGATACCTAATTTACATAAGTATTCATATTATTATTATTATTACATATTCAGACCCTTTGCTATGAAACTCGAAATTGATCTCATGTGCATTCTTGAGATGTTTCTACAACTTGATTGGAGTCCACCTGTGGTACATTCAATTGATTGGACATGATTTGGAAAGGCACACACACTGTCTATAAAAGGTCCCACAGCATGTCAGAGCAAAAAACAAGCCCTGAGGGGGAAGGAATTGTCCGTAGAGCTCCGAGACAGGATTGTGTCGAGGCACAGATATGGGGAAGGGTACCAAAAGATTTCTGCAGCATTGACGGTCCCCAAGAACACAGTGGCCTCCATCATTCTTAAATGGAAGATGTGTGGAACCACAAGACTCTTCCTAGAGCTGTCCGCCTGGCCAAACTGAGCAATCAGGTGAGAAGGGTCTTGGTCAGGGAGGTGGCCAATAACCTGATGGTCAATCTGACAGAGCTCCAGAGTTCCTCTGTGGAGATGGGAGAACCTTCCAGAAGGACAACCATATCTGCAGCACTCCACCAATCAGGCCTTTATGGTAGAGTGGCCGACGGAAGCCACTCCTCAGTAAAAGGCACATGACAGCCTGCATGGAGGACTCTGAATGAGAAACAACATTCTCTGGTCTGATGAAACCAAGATTGAACTCTTTGACCTAAATGCCAAGCATCATGTCTGGAGGAAACCTGGCACCATTCCTACGGTGAAGCATGGTGGTGGCAGCATCATGCTGTGGGGGACTGTGAGACTAGTCATGATGGAGGAAACTTGGCACCATCCCTACGGTGAAGCATGGTGGTGGCAGCATCATGCTGTTGGGGACTGTGAGACTCGTCAGGATGGAGGTAAAGATGAACAAAGCAAAGAACGGAGAGATACTTAATGAAAACATGCTCCAGAGCGCTCAGGACCTCAGACTGGGGTGAAAGTTCACCTTCCAACAGGACAACAACCCTAAAACACACAGCCAAGACAACACAGGAGTGGCTTTGGAACATGTCTCTGAATGTCATTGAGTGGCCCAGCTAGAGCCCGGACATGAACCCGATCGAACATCTCTGGAGAGACCTGAACATAGCTGTGCAGCGACGCTCCCCATCCAACTTGACAGAGCTTGGGAGGATCTGCAGAAAGGAATGGGAGAAACTCCCCAAAAACAGGTGTGCCAAGCTTGTAGCGTCCTACACAAGAAGACACAAGGCTGTAATCGCTGCCAACGGTGATTCATCAAAGGACTGAGTAAAGTTGCAAAAATGTATTTAAAAAACTGTTTTTGCTTTGTCATTATGCGTTGTTGTTGTGTAGATTGATGAGATTTTTAATTTAATCAATTTTAGAATAAGGCTGTAAACGTACCAATATGTGTGGAAAAGTCTAGTGGTCTGAATCCTGTCTGAATGCTCTGTATAAGTGACTGTGTTTCCTCAGCGGCTGTAACTGGCCTTGTTATACAGTAAGTATGATGTTGATCAGATGAGAGGTTCAGTGATCAACTACCTGAAGCTCTGTCGCCATCTACATAGGGCTCTGGTCAGATGTAGTGCACTAAATAGGGCTCTGGTCAGATGTGGTGAACATCATAGGGCTCTGGTCAGATGTAGTGCACTAAATAGGGCTCTAGTCAGATGTGGTGAACATCATAGGGCTCTGGTCAGATGTAGTGCACTAAATAGCATTCTGGTCAGATGTAGTGCACTAAATAGGGCTCTGGTCAGATGTAGTGAACATCATAGGGCTCTGGTCAGATGTAGTGCACTAAATAGGGCTCTGGTCAGATGTAGTGCACTACATAGGGCTCTGGTCAGATGTAGTGCACTACATAGGGCTCTGGTCAGATGTAGTGCACTACATAGGGAATCGGGTGTCATGTGGGATACATCCCAAGAGAGTTCACAGTGAGATTTATCAATAGGCTTTGATGTGTTTCGGACCATAGTCATTCAAGTAGAGGGTGGATGGATGGGTCACCTGTTAAAACAGTGGTAATCATTTTGTACTTAGGACAATATATAATCCCCTGGAGTTTCCACTGACACATGGAGAGAGATGAGGAGGAGAGAGAAGAGAGAGAGGGAGAAGAGAGAGAGGGAGAAGAGAGCGAGGGGCGAAGAGAGCGAGGGAGGAGAGAGGGAGAAGAGAGAGGGAGAAGAGAGCGAGAGAGGGAGAAGAGAGCGAGAGGGGGAGAAGAGAGCGAGAGGGGAGAAGA
>NC_088218.1:1635729-1638229 GCF_036934945.1 Oncorhynchus masou masou | reverse complement strand
ACCTTGAATAAGGGTTTCAAATTTGGGGAAAGGACACTCTAATTGTTTTATATTTTTGACATTTTGTCAGGAAATGCAGCTCAATCTCAGGTTCTGCTGTTGTGCAGTGGTTGCACAGCCTTTCCTCTACAGGGAGACAGGTTTTCCTGTGTCTACCTACATTGTCAAGGTTTTTCTAAGGTTTTGATCAGTAACCATGGTCAAATATTTAGCCACGGCGTACTGTCCATTTAGGGCCAGATAGGACTGCATTTTGCTTTGTGTTTGTGTTTTCCAATAAGTAATGTTGTTTTGTTTTGACTTTGTTGTAATTTGGTTTATTCTGATTGATTGAATGTTCTGGTCCTGAGGCTTCAGTGTGTTAGTAGAACTGGTTAGTGAACTCAGGACCAGCTGGATGAGGGGACTGAGGCTTCAGTGTGTTAGTAGAACAGGTTAGTGAACTCAGGACCAGCTGGATGAGGGGACTGAGGCTTCAGTGTGTTAGTAGAACAGGTTAGTGAACTCAGGACCAGCTGGATGGGGGGACTGAGGCTTCAGTGTGTTAGTAGAACAGGTTAGTGATCTCAGGACCAGCTGGATGAGGGGACTGAGGCTTCAGTGTGTTAGTAGAACAGGTTAGTGATCTCAGGACCAGCTGGATGAGGGGACTGAGGCTTCAGTGTGTTAGTAGAACAGGTTAGTGATCTCAGGACCAGCTGGATGAGGGGACTGAGGCTTCAGTGTGTTAGTAGAACAGGTTAGTGATCTCAGGACCAGCTGGATGAGGGGACTGAGGCTTCAGTGTGTTAGTAGAACGGATTAGTGAACTCAGCCCCAGGACCAGTCATTTAGCAGACGCTCTTATCCAGAGCGACTTACAAATTGGTGAATTCACCTTCTGACATCCAGTGGAACAGCCACTTTACAATAGTGCATCTAAATCATTTAAGGGGGGGTGAGAAGGATTACTTTATCCTATCCTAGGTATTCCTTGAAGAGGTGGGGTTTCAGGTGTCTCCGGAAGGTGGTGATTGACTCCGCTGTCCTGGCGTTGTGAGGGAGTTTGTTCCACCATTGGGGGGCCAAAGCAGCGAACAGTTTTGACTGGGCTGAGCAGGAACTGTACTTCCTCAGTGGTAGGGAGGCGAGCAGGCCAGAGGTGGATGAACGCAGTGCCCTTGTTTGGGTGTAGGGCTGAGGGGACTGAGGCTTCAGTGTGTTAGTAGAACTGGTTAGTGAACTCAGGACCAGCTGGATGAGGGGACTGAGGCTTCAGTGTGTTAGTAGAACAGGTTAGTGAACTCAGGACCAGCTGGATGAGGGGACTGAGGCTTCAGTGTGTTAGTAGAACGGATTAGTGAACTCAGCCCCAGGACCAGCTGGATGAGGGGACTGAGGCTTCAGTGTGTTAGTAGAACGGGTTAGTGAACTCAGCCCCAGGACCAGCTGGATGAGGGGACTGAGGCTTCAGTGTGTTAGTAGAACAGGTTAGTGAACTCAGCCCCAGGACCAGCTGGATGGGGGGACTGAGGCTTCAGTGTGTTAGTAGAACGGGTTAGTGAACTCAGGACCAGCTGGATGGGGGGACTGAGGCTTCAGTGTGTTAGTAGAACAGGTTAGTGAACTCAGCCCCAGGACCAGCTGGATGAGGGGACTGAGGCTTCAGTGTGTTAGTAGAACAGGTTAGTGAACTCAGCCCCAGGACCAGCTGGATGAGGGGACTGAGGCTTCAGTGTGTTAGTAGAACAGGTTAGTGAACTCAGCCCCAGGACCAGCTGGATGAGGGGACTGAGGCTTCAGTGTGTTAGTAGAACGGATTAGTGAACTCAGGACCAGCTGGATGAGGGGACTGAGGCTTCAGTGTGTTAGTAGAACAGGTTAGTGAACTCAGGACCAGCTGGATGAGGGGACTGAGGCTTCAGTGTGTTAGTAGAACAGGTTAGTGAACTCAGGACCAGCTGGATGAGGGGACTGAGGCTTCAGTGTGTTAGTAGAACTGGTTAGTGAACTCAGGACCAGCTGGATGAGGGGACTGAGGCTTCAGTGTGTTAGTAGAACAGGTTAGTGAACTCAGCCCCAGGACCAGCTGGATGAGGGGACTGAGGCTTCAGTGTGTTAGTAGAACAGGTTAGTGAACTCAGGACCAGCTGGATGAGGGGACTGAGACTTCAGTGTGTTAGTAGAACAGGTTAGTGAACTCAGGACCAGCTGGATGAGGGGACTGAGGCTTCAGTGTGTTAGTAGAACAGGTTAATGAACTCAGGACCAGCTGGATGAGGGGACTGAGGCTTCAGTGTGTTAGTAGAACAGGTTAGTGAACTCAGCCCCAGGACCAGCTGGATGAGGGGACTGAGGCTTCAGTGTGTTAGTAGAACAGGTTAGTGAACTCAGGACCAGCTGGATGAGGGGACTGAGGCTTCAGTGTGTTAGTAGAACAGGTTAATGAACTCAGGACCAGCTGGATGAGGGGACTGAGGCTTCAGTGTGTTAGTAGAACAGGTTTGTGAACTCAGCCCCA
>NC_088218.1:1620729-1630729 GCF_036934945.1 Oncorhynchus masou masou | reverse complement strand
GATTCATCTCCTAACTGGGTTGATCCCTGATTCAGCTCCTAACTGGGTTTATCCCTGATTCAGCTCCTAACTGGGTTTATCCCTGATTCAGCTCCTAACTGGGTTTATCCCTGATTCGGCTCAGAACTGGGTTTATCTCTGATTCAGCTCCTAACTGGGTTTATCTCTGATTCAGCTCCTAACTGGGTTTATCTCTGATTCAGCTCCGAACTGGGTTTATCCCTGATTCAGCTCCTAACTGGGTTTATCCCTGATTCAGCTCCTAACTGGGTTTATCCCTGATTCAGCTCCTAACTGGGTTTATCCCTGATTCAGCTCCTAACTGGGTTTATCTCTGATTCAGCTCCGAACTGGGTTTATCCCTGATTCAGCTCCTAACTGGGTTTATCCATGATTCAGCTCCTAACTCCTAACTGGGTTTATCCCTGATTCATCTCCTAACTCCTAACTGGGTTTATCTCTGATTCGGCTCCGAACTCCTAACTGGGTTTATCCCTGATTCAGCTCCTAACTGGGTTTATCCCTGATTCAGCTCAGAACTGGGTTTATCCCTGATTCATCTCCTAACTGGGTTTATCTCTGATTCAGCTCCGAACTGGGTTTATCCCTGATTCAGCTCAGAACTGGGTTTATCCCTGATTCAGCTCCTAACTGGGTTTATCCCTGATTCAGCTCAGAACTGGGTTTATCCCTGATTCATCTCCTAACTGGGTTTATCCCTGATTCATCTCCTAACTGGGTTTATCCCTGATTCATCTCCTAACTGGGTTTATCCCTGATTCAGCTCCTAACTCCTAACTGGGTTTATCTCTGATTCGGCTCCGAACTCCTAACTGGGTTTATCCCTGATTCATCTCCTAACTGGGTTTATCCCTGATTCGGCTCCTAACTGGGTTTATCCCTGATTCAGCTCCTAACTGGGTTTATCCCTGATTCAGCTCCTAACTGGGTTTATCTCTGATTCAGCTCCTAACTGGGTTTATCCCTGATTCAGCTCCTAACTGGGTTTATCTCTGATTCAGCTCCTAACTGGGTTTATCCCTGATTCATCTCCTAACTGGGTTTATCTCTGATTCAGCTCCTAACTGGGTTTATCTCTGATTCAGCTCCTAACTGGGTTTATCTCTGATTCATCTCCTAACTGGGTTTATCCCTGATTCAGCTCCTAACTGGGTTTATCTCTGATTCAGCTCCTAACTGGGTTTATCCCTGATTCATCTCCTAACTGGGTTTATCCCTGATTCAGCTTCTACTTCCACATAGATCCTAACTGGGTTTATCCCTGATTCAGCTCCTAACTGGGTTTATCCCTGATTCAGCTCCTAACTGGGTTTATCTCTGATTCAGCTCCTAACTGGGTTTATCTCTGATTCAGCTCCTAACTGGGTTTATCCCTGATTCAGCTCCTAACTGGGTTTATCCCTGATTCAGCTTCTACTTCCACATAGATCCTAACTGGGTTTATCCCTGATTCAGCTTCTACTTCCACATATCTCCTTCTAGTTTGAGAAACAGACGCCTCACAAGTCCTCAACTGGCATCTTCATTAAATAGTACCTGCAAAACGCCAGTCTCAATGTCAATAGTGAAGAGGCGACTCCGGGATGCTGGACATCTAGGCAGAGTTCCTCTATCCAGTGTCTGTGTTATTAGGCCCATCTTAATCTTTTATTTTTATTGGCCAGTCTGAGATATGGCTTTTTCTTTGCAACTCTGCCTAGAAGGCCAGCATCCCGGAGTCTCCTGTTCACTGTTGAGGTTGAGACTGGACAGAGGAACTCTGCCTAGAAGGCCAGCATCCCGGAGTCGCCTCTTCACTGTTGAGGTTGAGACTGGACAGAGGAACTCTGCCTAGAAGGACCAGCATCCCGGAGTCTCCTCTTCACTGTTGACGTTGAGACTGGACAGAGGAACTCTGCCTAGAAGGCCAGCATCCCGGAGTCGCCTCTTCACTGTTAACGTTGAGACTGGACAGAGGAACTCTGCCTAGAAGGCCAGCATCCCGGAGTCGCCTCTTCACTGTTGACGTTGAGACTGGACAGAGGAACTCTGCCTAGAAGGCCAGCATCCCGGAGTCGCCTCCTCAACGCTGTGTACTACTCTCTTCACAGAACAATGCAAACAGTCTCTAACCAGAATAGTGTCTAGAAGGCCAGCATCCCGGAGTCGCCTCTTCACTGTTGACATTGAGATTGGTGTTTTGCGGGTACTATTTAATGAAGCTGCCAGTTGAGGACTTGTGAGACATCTGTTTCTCAAACTAGACACTTGTCCTCCTGCCCAGTTGTGCACAGGGGCCTCCCACTCCTCTTTCTATTCTGGTTAGAGCCAGTTTGCACTGTTCTGTTTAGGGAGTAGTACACAGAACTGCACGAGATCTTCAGTTTCTTGGAAATGTCTCACATGGAACAGCCTTTATTTCTTAGAACAAGAATAGAGTGACGAGTTTCAGAAGAAAGGTCTTTGTTTCTGGACATTTTGAGCCTGTAATCAAACCCACAAATGCTGATGCTCCAGATACTCAACTCGTCTAAAGATGGCCAGTTTTAATCGCTTCTTTAATCAGAACAACAGTTTTCAGCTGTGCCAACATAATTACAAATGGGTATTCTAATGATCAATTAGCTTTTTTAAATTAGGAACTTGTATTAGCTAACACAACGTGCCATTGGAACGCAGGAGTGATGGTTGTTGATAATGGGCCTCTGTACGCCTATGTAGATATTCTATAAAATATCAGCCGTTTCCAGCTACAATAGTCATTTACCACATTAACAATGTCTACACTGTATTTCTGATCAATTTGATGTTATTTTATTATACAAAAACAGGGACATTTCTACGTGACCCCAAACTTTTAAACGGTAGTGTATGAGTTAAATACAACAGGGTATACAGTTGTAGTCAGAGGTTTACATACACCTTAGCCAAATAGATTTAAACTACGTTTTTCACAATTCCTGACATTTAATCGTAGTAAAAAATTCCCTGTCAGTTAGGATCACCACTTTATTTTAAGAATGTGAAATGTCAGAATAATAGTAGAGAGAATGATTTATTTCAGCTTTTATTTATTTCATCACATTCCCAGTGGGTCAGAAGTTTACATACTCAATTAGTATTCAGTATTAGTAGTCAGGGGTCAAACCTTGACTTTGTTGTCCTTAAGCCATCTTTTCCACAACTTTGGAAGTATGCTTGAGGTCAAAGTCCATTTGGAAGACCCCTTTGCGACCAAGCTTTAACTTCCTGACTGATGTCTTGAGATGTTGCTTCAATATATCCACATCGTTTTCCTTTCTCGTGAAGCCATCTATTTTGTGAAGTGTACCAATCCCTCCTGCAGCAAAGTACCCCCACAACATGATGCTGCCCCCCCCCCCCCATAACGATGGTCATTATGACCAAACAGTTATATTTTTGTTTCATCAGACCAGAGGACATTTCTTCAAATAGTATGATCTTTGTCCCCATCTGCAGCTCCAAACTGTAGTCTGGCTTTTTTATGGTGGTTTTGGAGCAGTGGCTTCTTCCTTGCTGAGCGGCCTTTCAGGTTATGTTGATATAGGACTTGTTTTACTGTGGATATAGATACTTTTGTACATGTTTCCTGCAGTATCTTCACAAGGTCCTTTGCTGTTGTTCTGAGATTGATTTGCACTTTTCGCACCAAAGTACGTTCATCTCTAGGAGACAGAGCACGTCTCCTTCCTGAGCGGTATGACGGCTGCGTGGTCCCTTTTGTGTTTATACTCGCCTCTTCCTCCCCCTCGCCTCTTCCTCCTCCTCTTCCCCCTCACCTCTTCCTCCTCCTCCTCTTCCCCCTCGTCTCCCCCTTCCTCCTCTTCCTCCCTCTCCTCCCCCTCCTCTTCCTCCTCCTTTTCCCCCTCATCTCCCCCTTCCTCCTCTTCCTCCCTCTCTTCCCCCTCATCTCCCCCTTCTTCCTCCCTCTCTTCCCCCTCATCTCCCCCTTCCTCTCTTCCCCTCATCTCCCCCTTCCTCCTCTTCCTCCCTCTCCTCCCCCTCCTTTTCCCCCTCCTCTTCCTCTCCTCCCTCTCCTCCTCTTCCCACTCCTCTTCCCCCTCCTCCTCTTCCCCCTCCTCTTCCCCCTCCTCTCCCCGCTCCTCTTCCTCCCCCTCCTCTTCCTCTATCCTTCCATCTCTGTTGTTTCTTCATTACTGTGTGTTAAGCCCATCAGTAGTATTACAAGGCTGTTTAGGGCTCCTAATCGCGTCCCAAACTGCACCCTATTCCGTTGCACTACTTTTAAACAGCACCATATGGGCCCCGGTCAAAAGCTGTGCACTATAAATGAAATAGTATGCCATTTGAGACACACATCACACTTGTAGGGTTGTCTTTGTAAAGCAGAGCACGCTGGGTAATGTATGTTATCATGTTAATTAGATCTGTGAAGACAAATGAGCACTTCAACTTACAGACGCATGCATCTTATTGGTGGAGGGGAGGAGATGCATCCTATTGGTGGAGGAGATGCATCCTATTGGTGGAGGAGATGCATCCTATTGGTGGAGGGGAGGAGATGCATCCTATTGGTGGAGGAGATGCATCCGATTGGTGGAGGAGATGCATCCTATTGGTGGAGGAGATGCATCCTATTGGTGGAGGAGATGCATCCTATTGGTGGAGGAGATGCATCCGATTGGTGGAGGAGATGCATCCTATTGGTGGAGGAGATGCATCCTATTGGTGGAGGAGATGCAGCCTATTGGTGGAGGGGAGGAGATGCAGCCTATTGGTGGATGGGATGGGATGCAGCCTATTGGTGTAGGTGAGGAGATGCAGCCCGCTGATTGGAGGAAAACAGGGTGAATTGGAGAGATGTCATCTTTAATATCTCCATCCATTTCCACTCGTCTGTCTGGTTCCATCTCTCCTACTTCCTGAGGTAATGATGTGTTACTCAGGTCAGACAAGTAGAGAGTGATGGTCTGTGTGTTTCCCTGGTAACATAGAAGACAACAGTATTCTTTGACTCCTCGGTGTGTCTCCTCGGTGTGTCTCCTCGGTGTGTCTCCTCGGTGTGTCTCCTCGGTGTGTCTCCTCGGTGTGTCTCCTCGGTGTGTCTCCTCGGTGTGTCTCCTCGGTGTGTCTCCTCGGTGTGCTCTTATCACAGTGATGTCATATCCTGGTTTTCTTTGAGTTAAGTCTTTATTGAGTATCTTTAGTCCTGCTTACGAAAAGAGGAGGGACAATTCTCTCGTGACCAGAGCATCTGGTTTATCAAACCATGACTTTAACATGTACCCCCCTCACTCATCCATCTATAACCTTTACCCCCCTCACTCATCCATCTATAACCTTTACCCCCCTCACTCATCCATCTATAACCTTTACCCCCTCACTCATCCATCTATAACCTTTACCCCCTCACTCATCCATCTATAACCTTTACCCCCTCACTCATCCATCTATAACCTTTACCCCCTCACTCATCCATCTATAACCTTTACCCCCTCACTCATCCATCTATAACCTTTACCCCCTCACTCATCCGTCTTTAACATGTACTCCCTCACTCATCCGTCTATAACCTTTACCCCCCTCACTCATCCATCTATAACCTTTACCCCCCTCACTCATCCATCTATAACCTTTACCCCCCTTACTCATCCATCTATAACCTTTACCCCCTCACTCATCCATCTATAACCTTTACCCCCTCACTCATCCATCTATAACCTTTACCCCCTCACTCATCCGTCTTTAACATGTACCCCGTCACTCATCCGTCTATAACCTTTACCCCCCTCACTCATCCATCTATAACCTTTACCCCCCTCACTCATCCATCTCTTAACATTTACCCCCCTCACTCATCCATCTTTAACATTTCTGTACTTAATGCTCTAGACCTCTTCTTCCCATCTCTCTCTCTCTCTCTTCCTGTATCTCTCTCTCTCTCTGAGGAAGTAGAGAGGCTGTGCACAGGAAGTAGAGAGGTTGTATCACCATGGCTGTGTACAGGAAGTAGAGAGGCTGTGTACAGGAAGTAGAGAGGCTGTGTAAAGGAAGTAGAGATGCTGTGTACAGGAAGGAGCGAGGCTGTGTACAGGAAGTAGCGAGGTGGATCATCACGGCTGTGTACAGGAAGTAGAGAGACTGCGTACAGGAAGGAGAGAGGCTGTGTACAGGAAGTTGAAAGGAGGATCATCACGGCTGTGTATGAGAGGAGAATAGACTCTCTGTCCTTTCCTCAGCTTATTTCCCCTAACAAACAAGATCCAATTAGTTGACATTCTCCAAGATGACATTTTACCTCAGGACTCAGACAGCTGCTAACAACCTGCTAGCTAACAACAGTGTCTGAGATGGTTGTCATTTACCCCCCCCTCATACGAGTAGAGAGAGTAAAGAGGCAGGTGTCGACCTCACCGTGAAATGCTTACTTACGAGCCCCTAACCAACCGTGGGATTTTAAAAATGTTAAAAACCACCCGACTATCTGTCAGCTGCAGATCAATGCAGCCTTTTATAGACAACCAATGAAGAGACAGTCTCCTATCTCTCTCTCTCCATTGGCTTACTGGAAAAATGTCATTCAACCCATTTCCATGAAGTGATGAGAGACCCTGGGGGGGGGGGGGGCAGTGTATAGGACATACATCTAGACCCTGGGGGGGGAGGGGGGCAGGATAGTGTATAGGACAAACATCTAGACCCTGGGGGGGGGTAGTGTATAGGACATACATCTAGACCCTGGGGGGGGGGGGTAGTGTATAAGACATACATCTAGACCCTGGGGGGGGGTAGTGTATAGGACATACATCTAGACCCTGGGGGTAGTGTATAAGACATACATCTAGACCCTGGGGGGGGGGTAGTGTATAAGACATACATCTAGACCCTGGGGGGGGGGGGGGGGTAGTGTATAGGACATACATCTAGACCCTGGGGGGGGGGGGGTGTATAAGACATACATCTAGACCCTGGGGGGGGGGGGTAGTGTATAAGACATACATCTAGACCCTGGGGGGGGGAGAGGAAAGAACAGAGGAGAGGAGAGGAGAGGAGGGGAGAGGAGGGGAGAGGAGAGTTCAGGAAGTCAAGTTAAGAGCTCTGAGACGTTCACAGCAGTGGAGACAGCAGACCTCTGTCACTAAACATTCAAACATGTATTTTACAGTAATAAGGAAGGTGATGTCGTATAGGTAGTGGTTTACAGTAATTAGGAAGGTGACATCTTATAGGTAGTGGTTTACAGTAATTAGGAAGGTGACATCTTATAGGTAGTGGTTTACAGTAATAAGGAAGGTGATGTCATATAGGTAGTGGTTTACAGTAATAAGGAAGGTGACATCTTATAGGTAGTGGTTTTACAGTAATTAGGAAGGTGACATCTTATAGGTAGTGGTTTACAGTAATTAGGAAGGTGACATCTTATAGGTAGTGGTTTACAGTAATTAGGAAGGTGACATCTTATAGGTAGTGGTTTACAGTAATAATGAAGGTGATGTCGTATAGGTAGTGGTTTACAGTAATATGGAAGGTAACATTTTATATGTAGTGGTTTACAGTAATAAGGAAGGTGATATCTTATAGGTAGTGGTTTACAGTAATAAGGAAGATGATGTCGTATAGGTAGTGGTTTACAGTAATAAGGAAGGTGATGTTGTATAGGTAGTGGTTTACAGTAATTAGGAAGTGATGTTGTATAGGTAGTGGTTTACAGTAATTAGGAAGGTGACATCTTATGGTTTACATCTGGTGGTTTACAGTAATAAGGAAGTTGATGTCGTATAGGTAGTGGTTTACAGTAATAAGGAAGGTGACATCTTATAGGTAGTGGTTTACATTAATAAGGAAGGTGATGTCATATAGGTAGTGGTTTACAGTAATAAGGAAGGTGATGTCGTATAGGTAGTGGTTTACAGTAATAAGGAAGGTGATATCTTATAGGTAGTGGTTTACAGTAATAAGGAAGGTGATGTCGTATAGGTAGTGGTTTACATTAATAAGGAAGGTGATGTCATATAGGTAGTGGTTTACAGTAATAAGGAAGGTGATGTTGTATAGGTAGTGGTTTACAGTAATATGGAAGGTGATGTTGTATAGGTAGTGGTTTACAGTAATTAGGAAGGTGACATCTTATAGGTAGTGGTTTACAGTAATAAGGAAGGTGATGTCATATAGGTAGTGGTTTACAGTAATTAGGAAGGTGATGTCGTATAGGTAGTGGTTTACAGTAATAAGGAAGGTAACATCTTATAGGTAGTGGTTTACAGTAATAAGGAAGGTGATGTCGTATAGGTAGTGGTTTACAGTAATTAGGAAGGTGATGTTGTATAGGTAGTGGTTTACAGTAATAAGGAAGGTGATGTCGTATAGGTAGTGGTTTACAGTAATTAGGAAGGTAACATTTTATATGTAGTGGTTTACAGTAATAAGGAAGGTGATATCTTATAGGTAGTGGTTTACAGTAATAAGGAAGATGATGTCGTATAGGTAGTGGTTTACAGTAATAAGGAAGGTGATGTTGTATAGGTAGTGGTTTACAGTAATTAGGAAGTGATGTTGTATAGGTAGTGGTTTACAGTAATTAGGAAGGTGACATCTTATGGTTTACATCTGGTGGTTTACAGTAATAAGGAAGTTGATGTCGTATAGGTAGTGGTTTACAGTAATAAGGAAGGTGACATCTTATAGGTAGTGGTTTACATTAATAAGGAAGGTGATGTCGTATAGGTAGTGGTTTACAGTAATTAGGAAGGTGATGTTGTATAAGTAGTGGTTTACAGTAATTAGGAAGATGACATCTTATGGTTTACATCTGGTGGTTTACAGTAATAAGGAAGTTGATGTCGTATAGGTAGTGGTTTACAGTAATAAGGAAGGTAACATCTTATAGGTAGTGGTTTACAGTAATAAGGAAGGTGATGTCGTATAGGTAGTGGTTTACAGTAATTAGGAAGGTGATGTTGTATAGGTAGTGGTTTACAGTAATAAGGAAGGTGATGTCGTATAGGTAGTGGTTTACAGTAATTAGGAAGGTAACATTTTATATGTAGTGGTTTACAGTAATAAGGAAGGTGATGTCATATAGGTAGTGGTTTACAGTAATAAGGAAGGTGATGTCATATAGGTAGTGGTTTACAGTAATAAGGAAGGTGATGTCGTATAGGTAGTGGTTTACAGTAATAAGGAAGGTGACATCTTATAGGTAGTGGTTTACAGTAATAAGGAAGGTGATGTTGTATAGGTAGTGGTTTACAGTAATAAGGAAGGTGATGTCATATAGGTAGTGGTTTACAGTAATAAGGAAGGTGATGTCGTATAGGTAGTGGTTTACAGTAATAAGGAAGGTGATGTTGTATAGGTAGTGGTTTACAGTAATAAGGAAGGTGACATCTTATAGGTAGTGGTTTACAGTAATAAGGAAGGTGATGTTGTATAGGTAGTGGTTTACAGTAATAAGGAAGGTGATGTCATATAGGTAGTGGTTTACAGTAATAAGGAAGGTGATGTCGTATAGGTAGTGGTTTACAGTAATAAGGAAGGTGATGTCGTATAGGTAGTGGTTTACAGTAATAAGGAAGGTGATGTTGTATAGGTAGTGGTTTACAGTAATAAGGAAGGTAACATCTTATAGGTAGTGGTTTACAGTAATTAGGAAGGCAACATCTTATAGGTATTGGTTTACAGTAATAAGGAAGGTAACATCTTATAGGTAGTGGTTTACAGTAATAAGGAAGGTAACATATTATAGGTAGTGGTTTACAGTAACAAGGAAGGTGATGTTGTATAGGTAGTGGTTTACAGTAATAAGGAAGGTGACATCTTATAGGTAGTGGTTTACAGTAATAAGGAAGGTGATGTCATATAGGTAGTGGTTTACAGTAATAAGGAAGGTGACATCTTATAGGTAGTGGTTTACAGTAATAAGGAAGGTGATGTCATATAGGTAGTGGTTTACAGTAATAAGGAAGGTGATGTTCGTATAGGTAGTGGTTTACAGTAATTAGGAAGGTGATGTTGTATA
>NC_088218.1:1595729-1618229 GCF_036934945.1 Oncorhynchus masou masou | reverse complement strand
ATCCACCCTGCTCTTTTCTTCTTTTCATCCATCCTGCTCTTTTCATCTTTTCATCCACCCTGCTCTTTTCTTCTCTTCATCCACCCTGTCCTTCTCTTCATCCACCCTGCCCTTCTCTTCATCCACCCTGCTCTTTTCTTCTCTTCATCCACCCTGCTCTTTTCTTCTCTTCATCCACCCTGCTCTTTTCTTCTCTTCATCCACCCTGCTCTTTTCTTCTCTTCATCCACCCTGCTCTTTTCTTCTCTTCATCCACCCTGCTCTTTTCTTCTCTTCATCCACCCTGCCCTTCTCTTCATCCACCCTGCCCCTCTCTTCATCCACCCTGCTCTTTTCTTCTCTTCATCCACCCTGCCCCTCTCTTCATCCACCCTGCTCTTTTCTTCTCTTCATCCACCCTGCTCTTTTCTTCTCTTCATCCACCCTGCTCTTTTCTTCTCTTCATCCACCCTGCTCTTTTCTTCTCTTCATCCACCCTGCCCCTCTCTTCTTCCACCCTGTTCTTTTATTCTCTTCATCCACCCTGCCCTTGTCTTCATCCACCCTGCTCTTTTCCTCTGTGTGTGGAGGAATTGATAAGAGACATGTTTTCCTCCGTCCTCCATAATGGCAGCAGGAAAGGAGGAGGAGATGACAGGAAGGAGAGATAGATGATTAGAGGTCTGGCTTTTATCATCAAGCCTGGATGAATGGGAGCCTGGGAGATGGGAGGATGGGTAGACCAGCAGAGAGAGAGAGAGAGAGAGAGAGAGAGAGAGAGAGAGAGAGAGAGAGAGCGACTGAGAGTGAGAGTGAGAGACTGAGAGTGAGAGACTGAGAGTGAGAGACAGAGTGAGAGACTGAGAGTGAGAGACTGAGAGTGAGAGACTGAGAGTGAGAGACTGAGAGTGAGAGACTGAGACTGAGAGACTGAGACTGAGAGTGAGAGACTGAGAGTGAGAGACTGAGAGTGAGAGACTGAGAGTGAGAGACTGAGAGTGAGAGACTGAGAGTGAGAGACTGAGAGTGAGAGACTGAGAGTGAGAGACTGAGAGTGAGAGACTGAGACTGAGAGACTGAGAGTGAGAGACTGAGAGTGAGAGACTGAGAGTGAGAGACTGAGAGTGAGAGTGAGAGACTGAGAGTGAGAGACTGAGAGTGAGAGACTGAGAGTGAGAGACTGAGAGTGAGAGACTGAGAGTGAGAGACTGAGAGTGAGAGACTGAGAGTGAGAGACTGAGAGTGAGAGACTGAGAGTGAGAGACTGAGAGTGAGAGACTGAGAGTGAGAGACTGAGAGTGAGAGACTGAGAGTGAGAGACTGAGAGTGAGAGACTGAGAGTGAGAGACTGAGAGTGAGAGACTGAGAGTGAGAGACTGAGAGTGAGAGACTGAGAGTGAGAGACTGAGAGTGAGAGACTGAGAGACCGAGAGACTGAGAGACCGAGAGACTGAGAGACCGAGAGACTGAGAGACCGAGAGACTGAGAGACCGAGAGACTGAGAGACCGAGAGACCGAGAGTGAGAGAGAGAGAGACCGAGAGTGAGAGAGAGAGAGACCGAGAGTGAGAGAGAGAGAGACCGAGAGTGAGAGAGAGAGAGACCGAGTGAGAGAGAGAGAGACCGAGAGTGAGAGAGAGAGACCGAGAGAGAGAGAGAGAGAGACCGAGAGAGAGAGAGAGAGAGACTGTACTTTAGGTGTGTTTACCTACAGTAGATTGGGAAGCCTTGTCTTTACTGTTATCACAGGAAAATAGTGTTACTTTAGGAGTAAGGACACACACCAGAGGAGGCTGGTGGTAGGAGCTATAGGAGGACGGGCTCATTGTAATGTCTGGAATGGAATCAATGGACCGGAGTCGAATGTGGTTTCAACATGTTGATTCTGTTTGATAACGTACCATACTGTATATGACATTACAGGCATTACAATGAGACTGATACATGTCCTCTCACCAGCCTCCTCTGACACACACACACACACACTCAGTACACACACACACTCAGTACACACACACTCACACACACGCACACTCCCTCAGTACACACACACTCAGTACACACACACACACACACACACACACACACACACTCAGTACATACACACACACACACACACACACTCCCTCAGTACACACACACTCAGTACACACACACACACACACACACACACACACACACACACACACACACACACACACACACACACACACACACACACACACACACACACACACACACACACACACACTCACACACTCAGTACACACACACACACACTCAGTACACACACACACACTCAGTACACACACACACACACACACACACACACACACACACACACACACACACACACACACACACACACACACACACACACACACAATTCCCACTATGACATAGAATTGAACTTTGGCATTTCACTTCCCCGCTGTATGGAAACAGAACGGTGGGGTTTTGGTGAAGCCTTCCCGAGCCCTACCATCTACTGTCCACATCAACAGACACGGGCATTGGGATTTTACTAGCCAAGGGCAAAAGTAGATACCCCGACATGACAGGATGAATCTGGTGACTGTGGTTTAACCTGAGGGTCCTTTAGAGGGCACTACTGCCCCACTGAGAATGACGACAGGACACACGCCTCCCTCAATGCCGTCGTCAGAGAGGGGGTGATAATAGCAGTGTGTCTAATTGTGTTCAGGCCACTTATTGCAGACCAGTAGTTGTTACACTAGATGTAATCGACAGTGTTTCAGATCAGCCACCATAGCCACCCACACAAAGCCCTCTTTCAACTAGAGTTTACGTCCCAAATTGAACCCTATTTACTATGTGGGGCACTATGTTTGATCAGGGGCTCTGTACTATATTAGGGGGGACGATTGTGTCTTTTTTTGGGGGCATAATGTGCCAGACAGACAACGCTCTGATACCTTGATCTAAAAACACCAGCCATTACAGACCACAGAAGAAAGACAGATGAGATGAGAGCTGTTAATGTGTCCTGGCTTAATGAAAGGCATGGAAGTCCCAGTCATTCTGTCCTAATTATGGACCAGGGGAGAGGAGAGGATGGGAGGGGAGAGGAGAGGAGAGGAGAGGAGGGGGAGGGGAGGGGAGAGGAGAGGAGAGAGGAGAGGGGGAGGGGAGGGGGGGGAGGGAGAGGAGGGTAGGGGTGGAGAGAAGATGAGAGGAGAGGAGGGGTGGAGAGGAGATGAGAGGGGAGGGAGAAAGGGGAGGAGAAGGGAGAGGGAGAGGACGGGGGAGAGGAGGAGGGGAGGGGAGGGGAGGAGAGGGGTGGAGAGGAGGGGTGGAGAGGAGATGAGAGGAGGGGTGGAGAGGGGATGGGAGAGGAGAGGGGATGGGAGAGGAGAGGAGAAGGGAGAGGAGAGGAAGAGTGGAGGGGAGAGGGGAGGAGAAGGGAGAGGAGAGGACGGGGGGAGAGGAGGGGAGAGGAGGGGAGAGTAGGGGTGGAGAGGAGGGGAGAGTAGGGGTGGAGAGGAGATGAGAGGAGAGGAGGGGAGAGTAGGGGTGGAGAGAAGATGAGAGGAGAGGAGGGGTGGAGAGGAGATGAGAGGGGAGGGGAGAAGAGGGGAGGGAGAAGGGAGAGGAGAGGACGGGGGAGAGGAGGGGAGGGGAGGGGAGGAGAGGGGTGGAGAGGAGGGGTGGAGAGGAGATGAGAGGAGGGGTGGAGAGGGGATGGGAGAGGAGAGGGGATGGGAGAGGAGAGGAGAAGGGAGAGGAGAGGAAGAGTGGAGGGGAGAGGGGAGGAGAAGGGAGAGGAGAGGACGGGGGGAGAGGAGGGGAGAGGAGGGGAGAGTAGGGGTGGAGAGGAGGGGAGAGTAGGGGTGGAGAGGAGATGAGAGGGAGAGGAGGGGAGAGTAGGGGTGGAGAGGAGATGAGAGGGGAGAAGAGGGGTGGAGAGGAGAGGATGGGTGGAGAGGGGATGGGAGAGGAGAGGAGAGGGGAGGAGAAGGGAGAGGAGAGGCCGGGGGGTGAGGAGGCGAGGAGAGGAGGGGAGGGGAGAGGAGAGGAGAGGGGAGAGGTCTGCATTATTAGCCTGGTACACCACTCTCTTCATTATCCTCACATCTCTCTCTTTCTGTCTCTTTCTCTCTCCATCCCTCGCTCTCTATCTCAACAAATGCATTTTCTTCTCTGTCTAATTACTGTCTGTGTGTGTGTCTCTTTCCATGTCTGTATGACTGTGAACGGCAGTGTGTTCAACCCTCTATATCAAAGTCCAGATCAATCTACTGCCACTGTTGACAACAGACATGTCTGTGGGATCTCTCCCCTGACTCTCCTGGTCTAGTAACTACCAGCTGAGACGGGACCTGGTCTAGTTAACTACCAGCTGAGACGGGTCCTGGTCTAGTTAACTACCAGCTGAGACGGGTCCTGGTCTAGTTAACTACCAGCTGAGACGGGGCCTGGTCTAGT
Source organism: Oncorhynchus masou masou (assembly GCF_036934945.1). Taxonomy (NCBI): domain Eukaryota; kingdom Metazoa; phylum Chordata; class Actinopteri; order Salmoniformes; family Salmonidae; genus Oncorhynchus; species Oncorhynchus masou. The sequence continues at coordinate 1,613,805 of NC_088218.1, read as the reverse complement.
TAACTACCAGCTGAGACGGGCCTGGTCTAGTTAACTACCAGCTGAGATGGGCCCTGGTCTAGTTAACTACCAGCTGAGACGGGTCCTGGTCTAGTTAACTACCCGCTGAGACGGGCCCTGGTCTAGTTAACTACCACCTGAGACAGGTCCTGGTCTAGTTAACTACCAGCTGAGACGGCTCCTGGGAGGAGGAGAGAGAGAGAGAGACTGGGAGGAGGAGAGAGAGAGACTGAGAGGAGGAGAGAGAGAGACTGGGAGGAGGAGAGAGAGAGAGACTGGAAGGAGGAGAGAGAGAGAGAGACTGGGAGGGGAGAGAGAGAGAGAGAGAGAGACTGGGAGGAGGAGAGAGAGAGAGACTGGGAGGAGGAGAGAGAGAGAGAGAGAGACTGGGAGGAGGAGAGAGAGAGAGACTGGGAGGAGGAGAGAGAGAGAGACTGGGAGGAGGAGAGAGAGAGAGAGAGACTGGGAGGAGGAGAGAGAGAGAGAGAGACTTGGAGGAGGACAGAGAGAGAGAGAGAGACTGGGAGGAGGACAGAGAGACTGGGAGGAGGAGAGAGAGAGAGACTGGGAGGAGGAGAGAGAGAGAGACTGGGAGGAGAAGAGAGAGAGAGACTGGGAGGAGGAGAGATAGAGAGAGACTGGGAGGAGGAGAGAGAGAGAGACTGGGCGGAGGAGAGAGAGAGACTGGGAGGAGGGAGAGAGAGAGAGAGAGAGAGAGAGAGACTGGGAGGAGGGAGAGAGAGAGAGACTGGGAGGAGAGAGAGAGAGAGACTGGGGGAGGAGGAGAGAGAGAGAGAGAGACTGGGGGAGGAGGAGAGAGAGAGAGAGACTTGGAGGAGGACAGAGAGAGAGAGAGACTGGGAGGAGGACAGAGAGACTGGGAGGAGGAGGAGAGAGAGAGACTGGGGGGGAGGGAGAGAGAGAGAGACTGGGAGGAGAAGAGAGAGAGAGACTGGGAGGAGGAGAGAGAGAGACTGGGAGGAGGGAGAGAGAGAGACTGGGAGGAGGAGAGAGAGAGAGACTGGGAGGAGGGAGAGAGAGAGACTGGGAGGAGGGGAGAGAGAGAGAGAGAGAGAGAGAGAGAGACTGGGAGGAGGAGAGAGAGAGAGAGAGAGACTGGGATGAGGGAGAGAGAGAGACTGGGAGGAGGAGAGAGAGAGACTGGGAGGAGGGGAGAGAGAGAGACTGGGAGAGAGAGAGAGAGAGACTGGGAGGAGGAGAGAGAGAGACTGGGAGGAGGAGAGAGAGAGACTGGGAGGAGGAGAGAGAGAGAGACTGGGAGGAGGAGAGAGAGAGAGACTGGGAGGAGGAGAGAGAGAGAGAGAGAGACTGTGAGGAGGAGAGAGAGAGAGAGAGACTGGGATGAGGAGAGAGAGAGAGAGACTGGGATGAGGAAAGAGACTGGGAGGAGGAGAGAGAGAGAGAGAGAGAGAGAGAGAGACTGGTAGGAGGAGAGAGAGACTGGTCATGCTGAGTATTCCTCTGTTCTGCCAGCCTGAGGGGAGCTCGCTCTGGTTCAGATAGAGGATGCTTCCCTAACGGCTCCATATGTAGAGCTATATGTGCCCTGGGGAGAAGTAGTGCACTATAAAGCCAATAGGGTGTCATTTCGGACACACTTGTATTCTTGCTGGAGTGAATACTTGTCTGCTTTGTGACACGGAGATAAAGAACGGAAGACAGACAGACCCCCTACTGTGCATCAGTTGTCTCTCTCTAACACATGATGGGGAGTCCGGGGTGAGGGGAGGACATGTCTCTCGGTGAGAGAGAGGACTGTGTCCCCTCTGTGATGTCCCTCCCTTCTGTCTGTCTGTTCCTCCGTACTCTGTCTCGCTGTCTTTCTCTGTCTTTCTGTCTCTCTCTCTGTCTCTCTCTCTGTCTTTCTGTCTCTTTCTCTCTCTTTCTCTCTGTCTCTTTCTCTCTCTTTCTCTCTCTGTCTTTCTCTCTCTCTCTCTGTCTCTCTCTCTCTCTTTCTCTCTGTCTCTCTCGGTCTCTCTCTTTCTGTCTCTTTCTCTCTCTTTCTCTCTCTGTCTCTTTCTCTCTCTTTCTCTCTGTCTCTTTCTCTCTCTGTCTCTCTCTCTTTCTCTCTGTCTCTCTCTGTCTCTCTGATTGAGGTTATATCTACATGCCGATTTGGTTAGGTGATTGATTGATGTAATATCTACATGGTTGGTTTAGTTAGGTGATTGAGGTAATATCTACATGTAGGTTTAGTTAGGTGGCTTCCTCTCCTCTCCTCCTCTTCTCTTCTCTTCTCTTCTCTCCTCTCCTCATATAGCAGGCCGTTTTCTTCTCTCCTCTCCTCATATAGCAGGCCGTTTTCTCCTCTCCTCTCCTCATATAGCAGGCCGTTTTCTCCTCTCCTCATATAGCAGGCCGTTTTCTCCCCTCCTCTCCCTCTCCTCCCCTCCTCCTCCCTCTCCCCCTCCCCTCTCCTCCTCTCCTCTCCTCCCCCTCTCCTCTAATAACAATGATTTAGACCCTACCTGCATGACTGCCTTAATTGGCCATTAGAAACAACACTGGTTCAGATCCTTTGCTTCTGCCTCAACCCCCTTGCCCTCCACCTTCTCTCTGTGTGTGTGTGTGTGTGTGTGTGTGTGTGTGTGTGTGTGTGTGTGTGTGTGTGTGTGTGTGCTCGTCTCCAGAGAGTTGATGTTATCTGAATAATAGGCCATACATAATGGGGTTTCATCAGGAAGAAACAACTAGAGAGAGAGAGAGAGAGCGTTCACATCCTGTCCTCTCTCAGGGAGTTCATCAGGAAGAAACAACTAGAGAGAGAGAGAGAGAGAGCGTTCACATCCTGTCCTCTCTCAGGGAGTTCATCAGGGAGTTGATACAGCAACTAGAGAGAGAGAGAGCGTTCACATCCTGTCCTCTCTCAGGGAGTTCATCAGGGAGTTGATACAGCAACTAGAGAGAGAGCGTTCACATCCTGTCCTCTCAGGGAGTTGATACAGCACCTAGAGAGAGAGAGTTCACATCCTGTAACTAGAGAGAGAGTTCACATCCTGTCAACTAGAGAGAGAGTTCACATCATGTAACTAGAGAGAGATTTCACATCCTGTAACTAGAGAGAGAGTTCACATCCTGTAACTAGAGAGCGATTTCACATCCTGTAACTAGAGAGAGAGTTCACATCGTGTAACTAGAGAGAGAGAGTTCACGTCCTGTAACTAGAGAGAGAGAGTTCACATCCTGTAACTAGAGAGAGAGTTCACATCCTGTAACTAGAGAGAGTTCACATCCTGTAGCTAGAGAGAGAGAGTTCACATCCTGTAACTAGAGAGAGAGTTCACATCCTGTAACTAGAGAGAGTTCACATCCTGTAGCTAGAGAGAGAGTTCACATCCTGTAGCTAGAGAGAGAGTTCACGTCCTGTAACTAGAGAGAGAGTTCACATCGTGTAACTAGAGAGAGATAGTTCACATCGTGTAACTAGAGAGAGAGTTCACATCCTGTAACTAGAGAGAGAGTTCACGTCCTGTAACTAGAGAGAGAGTTCACGTCCTGTAACTAGAGAGAGAGTTCACGTCCTGTAACTAGAGAGAGAGTTCACGTCCTGTAACTAGAGAGAGAGTTCATGTCCTGTAACTAGAGAGAGAGAGTTCACGTCCTGTAACTAGAGAGAGAGAGTTCACGTCCTGTAACTAGAGAGAGAGTTCACGTCCTGTAAGTAGAGAGAGAGTTCACGTCCTGTAACTAGAGAGAGAGTTCACGTCCTGTAACTAGAGAGAGAGAGTTCACGTCCTGTAACTAGAGAGATAGTTCACGTCCTGTAACTAGAGAGAGAGTTCACGTCCTGTAACTAGAGAGAGAGTTCACGTCCTGTAACTAGAGAGAGAGTTCACGTCCTGTAACTAGAGAGAGAGAGTTCACGTCCTGTAACTAGAGAGAGAGAGTTCACGTCCTGTAACTAGAGAGAGAGAGTTCACGTCCTGTAACTAGAGAAAGAGTTCACGTCCTGTCAAATAGAGAGAGAGTTCACATCCTGTCAACTAGAGAGAGAGTTCACATCCTGTAACTAGAGAAAGAGTTCACATCCTGTAACTAGAGAGAGAGAGTTCACATCCTGTAACTAGAGAGAGAGTTCACATCCTGTAACTAGAGAGTTCACGTCCTGTAACTAGAGAGTTCACGTCCTGTAACTAGAGAGTTCACGTCCTGTAACTAGAGTTCACATCCTGTAACTAGAGAGAGAGTTCACATCCTGTAACTAGAGAGAGAGAGTTCACATCCTGTAGCTAGAGAGAGAGTTCACATCCTGTAACTAGAGAGATAGTTCACATCCTGTAACTAGAGAGGAGTTCACATCCTGTAGCTAGAGAGAGAGTTCACATCCTGTAACTAGAGAGAGAGTTCACATCCTGTAACTAGAGAGAGAGTTCACATCCTGTAACTAGAGAGAGAGTTCACATCCTGTAGCTAGAGAGAGAGTTCACATCCTGTAACTAGAGAGAGAGTTCACATCCTGTAACTAGAGAGGGAGTTCACATCCTGTAACTAGAGAGATAGTTCACATCCTGTAACTAGAGAGAGTTCACATCCTGTAACTAGAGAGAGTTCACATCCTGTAACTAGAGAGAGAGTTCACATCCTGTAACTAGAGAGAGTTCACATCCTGTAGCTAGAGAGAGTTCACATCCTGTAACTAGAGAGAGATTTCACATCCTGTAACTAGAGAGAGAGTTCACATCCTGTAACTAGAGAGAGAGTTCACATCCTGTAACTAGAGAGAGAGTTCACATCCTGTAACTAGAGAGAGAGTTCACATCCTGTAACTAGAGAGAGTGTTCACATCCTGTAACTAGAGAGAGAGTTCACATCCTGTAACTAGAGAGAGAGTTCACATCCTGTAACTAGAGAGAGAGTTCACATCCTGTAACTAGAGAGAGAGTTCACATCCTGTCAACTAGAGAGAGAGAGAGTTCACATCCTGTCCTCTCAGGGAGTTGATACAGCAATTAGAGAGAGAGTTTTATTGTTTATTTCACTTTATATATTATCTACCTTACTTGCTTTGGCAATGTTAACACATGTTTCCCATGCCAATAAAGCCCTTGAATTGAATTTAATTTAATTTAATTGAGTTCACATCCTGTCCTCTCAGGGAGTTGATACAGCAACTAGAGAGAGAGAGAGAGTTCACATCCTGTCCTCTCTCAGGGAGTTGATAGAGCTGGTAAATACTGGACAGAGAGAGAGAATTAACTCCCTGAGAGAGGACAGGATGTGAAGGATAGAGCTGGTAAATACTGGACAGAGAGAGAGAATTAACTCCCTGAGAGAGGACAGGATGTGAAGGATAGAGCTGTTAAATACTGGACAGAGAGAGAGAATTAACTCCCTGAGAGAGGACAGGATGTGAAGGATAGAGCTGGTAAATACTGGACAGAGAGAGTCACTTAGCAAGTGGAGTTACACACACACACACACACACACACACACACACACACACACACACACACACACACACACACACACACACACACACACACACTCTCCCTCTCTCTAGCCTCTGTGTCAATCTTATCCTTCCTCTGAGAACTAAGTCTCCTCTCCCATAGAGGACACACTTCAATAAACCAAAATAGGACTCTCTTTCGGCCTTTTTTTGTGCTGTTTCTTGTGTGTGTGTGTGTCAGAGATGCTGTGTGTGTTTGTCAGAGATTTTGTGTGTGTGTGTGTGTTTGTCAGATATGGTGTGTGTGTGTGTCAGAGAGGGGAGTGGGCGTCGCCTGCCTGGTGTATAAAGGGGAGTGGGCGTCGCCTGCCTGGTGTATAAAGGGGAGTGGGCGTCGCCTGCCTGGTGTATAAAGGGGAGTGGGCGTCGCCTGCCTGGTGTATAAAGGGGAGTGGGCGTCGCCTGCATGAACCTTTCCCTTTAGTGGAGCTGGAGGCAGGGAGGGTAGCGTTGGGAGGCAGGGAGGGTAGCGTTGGGAGGCAGGGAGGGTAGCGTTGGGAGGCAGGGAGGGTAGCGTTGGGAGGCAGGGAGGGTAGCGTTGGGAGGCAGGGAGGGTAGCATTGGGAACCAGGACACGCAGTTTTGGCCAACACACACGCTCGTACGTACATCAGCTCAGGTGTTGGAGGTTCTCTCCGAGTTTACGATCCTCTCTGTCCCCAGAACACCCTCTCCTCCAGTGTGAATCACATCATTATGCATCAGCCAATTAAAACCTCTCGTTGGAGGGTCAGGGGTCGCTGGTTAATCGATCAGAGTCCAGCGACCAGCGGGCGCTGTCAGCAGCCGCAATCTCTACCAGGAAGTGTAGGCGTTAGACAGCAGGAAGTGGTAGAGATAAGAAGAGCGAGAGTAGGGGTGTTCGGCCAATCATAGAGGCAGGATGAGTGCCAAATGACACCCTATTCACTACATCGTTCACTACATTTGTCCGGGGTCCAATAAGGCTCTGGTCAGATGTTGTGCACTATTTCGTAGGGTAGGGTGCCATTTGGGAATATAACCCTATCAGAGGAGACAGAGGCCTCATAGATATGAAGAGAGACACACACAGGGATTTTACAGACTAATACACACACACACACATACACACACACACATACAGGCTCAGTGAAGTAATGAGTGTGGAAACATATTTTCAAAAGAACATGCAACACTGCTGTCATTTGTAATGAGTCATTATTACATCCCTGGGCTTTAATGAATCACACAGAGCACCGACTGAGGGGATCCCTGGATTTCAGCTGACAGTGACATGTGTCCAAACTGACATGCAGGGGATGTTATAGAGACCAGTCATCAGAGATATACCTGGTACATGTTATAGACTAGTCATCAGAGATATATCTGGTACATGTTATAGAGACCAGTCATCAGAGATATGGATTTCAGCTGACAGTGACGTGTGTCCAAACTGACATGCAGGGGATGTTATAGAGACCAGCCATCAGAGATATATCTGGTACATGTTATAGAGACCAGTCATCAGAGATATGGATTTCAGCTGACAGTGACGTGTCCAAACTGACATGCAGGGGATGTTATAGAGACCAGCCATCAGAGATATATCTGGTACATGTTATAGAGACCAGTCATCAGAGATATGGATTTCAGCTGACAGTGACGTGTCCAAACTGACATGCAGGGGATGTTATAGAGACCAGCCATCAGAGATATATCTGGTACATGTTATAGAGACTAGTCATCAGAGATATATCTGGTACATGTTATAGAGACCAGCCATCAGAGATATATCTGGTACATGTTATAGAGACCAGCCATCAGAGATATATCTGGTACATGTTATAGAGACTAGTCATCAGAGATATATCTGGTACATGTTATAGAGACCAGCCATCAGAGATATATCTGGTACATGTTATAGAGACCAGCCATCAGAGATATATCTGGTACATGTTATAGAGACTAGTCATCAGAGATATATCTGGTACATGTTATAGAGACCAGCCATCAGAGATATATCTGGTACATGTTATAGAGACCAGTCATCAGAGATATATCTGGTACATGTTATAGAGACTAGTCATCAGAGATATACCTGGTACATGTTATAGAGACTAGTCATCAGATATATATCTGGGACATGTTATATAGACCAGTCATCAGATATATATATATATATATATATGATACATGTTATAGACCAGCCATCAGAGATATATCTGGTACATGTTATAGAGACTAGCCATCAGAGATATATCTGGTACATGTTATAGAGACCAGCCATCAGAGATATATATATTGTACATGTTATAGAGACCAGCCATCAGAGATATATATATTGTACATGTTATAGAGACCAGCCATCAGAGATATATCTGGTACATGTTATAGAGACCAGCCATCAGAGATATATCTGGTACATGTTATAGAGACCAGCCATCAGAGATATATCTGGTACATGTTATAGAGACCAGCCATCAGAGATATATATGGTACATGTTATAGCGACCAGCCATCAGAGATATATCTGGTACATGTTATAGAGACCAGCCATCAGAGATATATCTGGTACATGTTATAGAGACTAGTCATCAGAGATATATCTGGTACATGTTATAGAGACTAGTCATCAGAGATATATCTGGTACATGTTATAGACCAGTCATCAGAGATATATCTGGTACATGTTATAGAGACTAGTCATCAGAGATATATCTGGTACATGTTATAGAGACTAGTCATCAGAGATATATCTGGTACATGTTATAGACCAGTCATCAGAGATATATCTGGTACATGTTATAGAGACCAGTCATCAGAGATATATCTGGTACATGTTATAGAGACCAGCCATCAGAGATATATCTGGTACATGTTATAGAGACCAGTCATCAGAGATATATCTGGTACATGTTATAGAGACCAGCCATCAGAGATATATCTGGTACATGTTATAGAGACTAGTCATCAGATATATATCTGGAACATGTTATAGACTAGTCATCAGATATATATCTGGTACATGTTATATAGACTAGTCATCAGATATATATCTGGTACATGTTATATAGACTAGTCATCAGATATATATCTGGTACATGTTATAGAGACCAGTCATCAGAGATATATCTGGTACATGTTATAGAGACTAGTCATCAGAGATATATCTGGTACATGTTATAGAGACCAGCCATCAGAGATATACCTGGTACATGTTATAGAGACCAGTCATCAGAGATATATCTGGTACATGTTATAGAGACCAGTCATCAGATATATATCTGGTACATGTTATAGAGACTAGTCATCAGATATATATCTGGTACATGTTATAGAGACCAGTCATCAGATATATATCTGGTACATGTTATAGAGACCAGTCATCAGCGATATATCTGGTACATGTTATAGAGACTAGCCATCAGATATATATCTGGTACATGTTATAGACTAGTCATCAGTGATATATCTGGTACATGTTAGAGACTAGTCATCAGATATATATCTGGTACATGTTATAGAGACTAGTCATCAGATATATATCTGGTACATGTTATAGAGACCAGCCATCAGAGATATACCTGGTACATGTTATAGAGACCAGTCAACACATATATATCTGGTACATGTTATAGAGACTAGTCATCAGATATATATCTGGTACATGTTATAGAGACTAGCCATCAGATATATACCTGGTACATGTTATAGAGACCAGTCATCACATATATATCTGGTACATGTTATAGAGACTAGTCATCAGATATATATCTGGTACATGTTATAGAGACCAGCCATCAGAGATATATCTGGTACATGTTATAGAGACTAGTCATCAGATATATATCTGGGACATGTTATATAGACCAGTCATCAGATATATATATATATATATGATACATGTTATAGACCAGCCATCAGAGATATATCTGGTACATGTTATAGAGACCAGCCATCAGAGATATATCTGGTACATGTTATAGAGACTAGTCATCAGAGATATATCTGGTACATGTTATAGAGACTAGTCATCAGATATATATCTGGTACATGTTATAGACCAGTCATCAGAGATATATCTGGTACATGTTATAGAGACCAGTCATCAGAGATATATCTGGTACATGTTATAGAGACTAGTCATCAGAGATATATCTGGTACATGTTATAGAGACTAGTCATCAGAGATATATCTGGTACATGTTATAGACCAGTCATCAGAGATATATCTGGTACATGTTATAGAGACCAGTCATCAGAGATATATCTGGTACATGTTATAGAGACCAGTCATCATATATATATATATCTGGTACATGTTATAGAGACCAGCCATCAGAGATATATCTGGTACATGTTATAGAGACCAGTCATCATATATATATATATCTGGTACATGATATAGAGACTAGTCATCAGATATATATCTGGTACATGTTATATAGACTAGTCATCAGATATATATCTGGTACATGTTATATAGACTAGTCATCAGATATATATATCTGGTACATGTTATAGAGACCAGTCATCAGAGATATATCTGGTACATGTTATAGAGACTAGTCATCAGAGATATATCTGGTACATGTTATAGAGACCAGCCATCAGAGATATACATGGTACATGTTATAGAGACCAGTCATCAGAGATATATCTGGTACATGTTATAGAGACCAGTCATCAGATATATATCTGGTACATGTTATAGAGACTAGTCATCAGATATATATCTGGTACATGTTATAGAGACCAGTCATCAGATATATATCTGGTACATGTTATAGAGACCAGTCATCAGCGATATATCTGGTACATGTTATAGAGACTAGCCATCAGATATATATCTGGTACATGTTATAGACTAGTCATCAGTGATATATCTGGTACATGTTAGAGACTAGTCATCAGATATATATCTGGTACATGTTATAGAGACTAGTCATCAGATATATATCTGGTACATGTTATAGAGACCAGCCATCAGAGATATACCTGGTACATGTTATAGAGACCAGTCATCAGAGATATATCTGGTACATGTTATAGAGACCAGTCATCACATATATATCTGGTACATGTTATAGAGACTAGTCATCAGATATATATCTGGTACATGTTATAAAGACTAGCCATCAGATATATACCTGGTACATGTTATAGAGACCAGTCATCACATATATATCTGGTACATGTTATAGAGACCAGTCATCAGAGAGATATATATATATATATATATATATATATATATATATATATATATATATCTGGTACATGTTATAGAGACCAGTCATCAGCGATATATCTGATACATGTTATAGAGACCAGTCATCATATATATATATCTGGTACATGTTATAGAGACCAGTCATCAGATATATATATATCTGGTACATGTTATAGAGACTAGCCATCAGATATATACCTGGTACATGTTATAGAGACTAGTCATCAGAGATATATATATCTGGTACATGTTATAGACCAGTCATCAGATATATATCTGGTACATGTTATAGAAACTAGTCATCAGATATATATATATCTGGTACATGTTATAGAGACTAGCCATCAGAGATATACCTGGTACATGTTATAGAGACCAGTCATCAGATATATATCTGGTACATGTTATAGAAACTAGTCATCAGATATATATATATCTGGTACATGTTATAGAGACAAGCCATCAGAGATATACCTGGTACATGTTATAGAGACCAGTCATCAGAGATATATCTGGTACATGTTATAGAGACCAGTCATCACATATATATCTGGTACATGTTATAGAGACTAGTCATCAGATATATATCTGGTACATGTTATAGAGACTAGCCATCAGAGATATACCTGGTACATGTTATAGAGACCAGTCATCAGAGATATATATATCTGGTACATGTTATAGAGACTAGTCATCAGAGATATATCTGGTACATGTTATAGAGACCAGCCATCAGAGATATATCTGGTACATGTTATAGAGACCAGCCATCAGAGATATATCTGGTACATGTTATAGAGACCAGCCATCAGAGATATATCTGGTACATGTTATAGAGACTAGTCATCAGATATATATCTGGTACATGTTATAGAGACCAGTCATCAGATATATATCTGGTACATGTTATAGACTAGTCATCAGATATATATCTGGTACATGTTATATAGACTAGTCATCAGATATATATCTGGTACATGTTATAGAGACCAGCCATCAGAGATATATCTGGTACATGTTATAGACTAGTCATCAGAGATATATCTGGTACATGTTATAGACTAGTCATCAGATATATATCTGGTACATGTTATAGAGACCAGTCATCAGATATATATCTGGTACATGTTATAGAGACCAGGCATCAGAGATATATCTGGTACATGTTATAGAGACTAGTCATCAGATATATATCTGGTACATGTTATAGAGACCAGGCATCAGAGATATATCTGGTACATGTTATAGAGACTAGTCATCAGATATATATCTGGTACATGTTATAGAGACTAGTCATCAGATATATATCTGGTACATGTTATAGACTAGTCATCAGATATATATCTGGTACATGTTATAGAGACTAGCCATCAGATATATATCTGGTACATGTTATAGAGACTAGCCATCAGATATATATCTGGTACATGTTATAGAGACTAGTCATCAGATATATATCTGGTACATGTTATAGAGACCAGGCATCAGAGATATATCTGGTACATGTTATAGAGACTAGTCATCAGAGATATATATATCTGGTACATGTTATAGAGACCAGCCATCAGAGATATATCTGGTACATGTTATAGAGACTAGTCATCAGATATATATCTGGTACATGTTATAGAGACTAGTCATCATATATATATCTGAGACATGTTATAGAGACCAGTCATCAGATATATATCTGGTACATGTTATAGACTAGTCATCAGAGATATACCTGGTACATGTTATAGAGACTAGTCATCAGATATATATCTGGTACATGTTATAGAGACCAGTCATCAGATATATATCTGGTACATGTTATAGAGACTAGTCATCAGAGATATATCTGGCACATGTTATAGAGACCTGCCATCAGATATATATCTGGTACATGTTATAGAGACTAGTCATCAGATATATATCTGGGACATGTTATAGACTAGTCATCAGATATATATCTGGTACATGTTATAGAGACCAGTCATCAGATATATATCTGGTACATGTTATAGAGACCAGCCATCAGAGATATATCTGGTACATGTTATAGAGACCAGCCATCAGATATATATCTGGTACATGTTATAGAGACCAGCCATCAGAGATATATCTGGTACATGTTATAGAGACCAGTCATCAGAGATATATCTGGTACATGTTATAGAGACCAGTCATCAGATATATATCTGGGACATGTTATAGAGACCAGTCATCAGAGATATATCTGGTTCATGTTATAGAGACCAGCCATCAGAGATATATCTGGTACATGTTATAGAGACCAGTCATCAGAGATATATATATATTGTACATGTTATAGAGACCAGTCATCAGAGATATACCTGGTACATGTTATAGAGACCAGTCATCAGATATATATATATATCTGGTACATGTTATAGAGACCAGTCATCAGATCTATATCTGGTACATGTGATGTTATTGGAACTGACCTAAGACAGGTAATTTCTACTAGGAATAAATGTCAGGAATTGTCAAAAACTGAGTTTAAATGTATTTGGCTAAGGTAAACATCCTACTACAACTGTATGTCCTGGATGGCAGGAAGTGTAATTATAAATAATTATAGGCCTATTAAGACGAATAAAACGCTTTTCTAAATGAAATACAACTCTCCATGTGACATTGTTACATACAAGGAAGTACCATGTCATTTTAAATTATTAATTAAATAACACAACAAATCTTTCAATGTAGTTTATATTATAAGTGCATGGTGTCTTTTTGTTACTGTTGGCCAATCAAAGAAGCTCAATGTGTAGCGAGTGGAGTGACATTTCATTGATGCAAAACGAAATGACATTAAAATGACAGAATTAACAGTTAGCGAAATGAGGAGTAGGCTACAACGAGCAACCAACAGGTGTGCTGCTGTTTTCTCTGAATGTGGTTGGTGAGAATTGCAGCATGTTTGCCACAATTAGCCTTGCTAGCTACAATTAGTCTACCTAGCTACCTAAAATTAGCCTCGCTAGCTAGCTACAATTAGCATCGCTAGCTAGCTACAATTAGCATCGCTAGCTAGCTACAATTTGCCTTGCTATCTAGATGCAATTAGCCTCCCTAGCTAGCTACAATTAACCTCGTTAGCTAGCTAGCTATAATTAGCCTTGCTAGCAAGCTACAATTAGCCTATCTAGGATATCCAACACAACTTCATGGTACTATTCGAATAGTAAAATGATTTCAAACTCCCCATCCTTAGCGGGCCAGCCCACTAGCAATCAGCGTTTCAGCCAATGAGCTTCAGCCTCTCGCTATGTTTGACAGCTAGCAAGACGAACACACAGCAGAGTAAGAGAGAACAGGGGTGTGGTTCACATATCTGCACGTTGTCGGGGACCACTCTTCGCTCGTGGGGATAACTTTGAGAACTAATTGCTAAAAAAGTATGCAAAAGTATCGTAGAATCTCTTTTAATGTTCATTGATAAAATCTTTAACTATAATAGTATGAGTGGGTTGTAAGTGGTCTTCGTGGTGAATGGAAAAGGGGTCTGTAATAGTCATGTCTCTCTCTGCCTTTTCAAAAGGCTTCTCTCTCTCTGTACTGCTGATGCTTTGACAGCATGATGCTCTGAGTTGCCGGGCGACCGCAAAATTGCCTGTTTTCATTTCAAAAGCTCCTTTTCTTGCTTTCTCAGAATCGCTGAATGACCCCCTCACCTCCAAATCACAGACACACAGAAACATCACACTTTCTTTCTGTGGACCATTCTCTCTTCTATACATGTTTCATGTTCCCTCTTTTTCTTCTGTTTTCTTCTTTTAACTCCCTTCTCCTTTCTTTCACACAACCTCTCTCTCTCCTTTTATTTATCTCTCTATGTGCTCTCTTTTTCTCCTCTTCCTCTTTTCTCCTCTTCCTCTTTTTCTCTTCTTCCTCTCCTTTCTTCCTCTTCCTTTTCTCTTCTTCCTGTTTTCTCCTCTTCCTATTTTTTCCTCTTCCTCTTTTTCTCTGCTTCCTGTTTTCTCCTATTTTTCTCCTCTTCCTCCTTTATCCTCTTCCTGTTTTTTCATCTTCCTCTTTTTCTCCTCTTCCTCGTTTTCTCCTTCCTGTTTTCTCCTCTTCCTCTTTTTCTCATCTTCCTCGTTTTCCTCCTCTCTCACTGCTCACTGAAGACTGTGAAGAGAGTGAGCCTACCGAAGGGTCACGTAAGTCATCATGGGTGTTTTTTAGGGGTGGGGGGTGTTGTCACCCTTGTGTTGGTTCCTCTACACCCTTCTGTGACCAGTGGTCCTTGACTGATCCATGTACCCGTACACCCCTTCCTCTGTATCCTCTACCCCTACCTCTGTATCCTCTACCCCTACCTCTGTATCCTCTACCCCTACCTCTGTATCCTCTACCCCTACCTCTGTATCCTCTACCCCTACCTCTGTATCCTCTACCCCTACCTCTGTATCCTCTACCCCTTCCTCTGTATCTGACTGTGTTGACCAATCCCTTGACTGTGTTTAGACTACAATTGAAGATCAATTCAAGATTTGGGGAAGCAGGTAACCTCGTGGTTAGAGGGGGGAGGCAGGTAGCCTAGTGGTTAGAGGGGGGAGGCAAGCAGCCTTGTGGTTAGAGGGGGAGGCAGTAGCCTAGTGGTTAGGGGGAGGCAGGTAGCCTAGTGGTTAGGGGGAGGCAGGTAGCCTAGTGGTTAGAGGCAGGTAGCCTAGTTGTTAGAGGGGAGGCAGGTAGTTTAGTGGTTAGGGGGTGGCAGGTAGCCTAGTGGTTAGAGGGGGAGGCAGGTAGCCTAGAGGGTAGAGGCAGGTAGCCTAGTTGTTAGAGGGGGAGGCAGGTAGTTTAGTGGTTAGAGGGGGGGGCAGGTAGTCTAGTGGTTAAAGGGGGCACCAGATAGCTTGATGGTTAGAGGGTATAGGCAGGTTGCCTTGTTGTTAGAGGGGGAGGTAGGTTGCCTAGTGGTTTGAGGAGAAGGCAGGTTGTGGTTTGAGCGTTAGATTAGTAACCGAAAGGTTGCTGGATCGAATCCCTGAGCTGACAAGGTACACATCTTTAGTTCTGCCCCTGAACAAGGCAGTTAACCCACTGTTCCCTGGTAGGCCATTATAGACAATATGAATGTGTTCTTAACTGACTTGCCGAGTTAAATCAAGGTTAAAATATCTCAAGTTTTGTTAAATCTTCAAGGCTTCACTCCCAAACACTCCTGCACCTCCTCTTCTCCCCTCCTGTCCTCCTTCTCCTCCTCTTCCTCACTCAAAACAATCCTATAGACTTAGTAACTAGATCTACCATAGCTAACATACTTAGTAACTAGATCTACCATAGCTAACATACTTAGTAACTAGATCTACCATAGCTAACATACTTAGCTAACAGACTTAGTAACTAGATCTACTGTAGCTAACATACTTAGTAACTAGATCTACCATAGCTAACTAGTAACTAGATCTACCTAGCTAACACTAGTAACTAGATACCGTAGCTAACATACTTAGTAACTAGATCTACCATAGCTAACATACTTAGTAACTAGATCTACCATACTTAGTAACTAACATACTTAGTAACTAGATCTACCATAGCTAACATACCTAGTAACTAGATCTACCATAGCTAACATACCTAGTAACTAGATATACCGTAGCTAACATACTTAGTAACTAGATATACCATAGCTAACATACTTAGTAACTAGATCTACCATAGCTAACATACCTAGTAACTAGATCTACCATAGCTAACATACCTAGTAACTAGATCTACCATAGCTAACATACTTAGTAACTAGATCTACCATAGCTAACATACTTAGTAACTAGATCTACCATAGCTAACTAGATCTTAGTAACTAGATCTACCATAGCTAACATACTTAGTAACTAGATCTACCATAGCTAACATACCTAGTAACTAGATCTACCAGAGCTAACATACCTAGTAACTAGATCTACCATAGCTAACATACCTAGTAACTAGATATACCATAGCTAACATACTTAGTAACTAGATCTACCATAGCTAACATACTTAGTAACTAGATCTACCATAGCTAACATACTTAGTAACTACATCTACTGTAACAATGGACTGTTTTCTTCTGTTGTGTGTGTGTTGATGGGAGCCAATGGGATTACGCCTGCAGAGGCCTCCCAGGGCCAAACACAGACCTCTTTACATTTTAATTAAGCCCAGTGTTTTAGGGAAAAGGAAAGGAGAAAGCCCAAACGGAGGCCCTTCCTTTTTCTTCAAGATTAACCTCCACTCTTTCCCACTTCCACCACACACACACACACACAGACAAAGATCGCCCAGAACCTCTGTGAGTACACACACACACACACACACACACACACACACACACACACACACACACGCAGACACAGATACACACGCAGACACAGACACACACACACAGACACAGACACACACACACACACACACACTACTGCCTCCTGCGCCACCCGGCTCTGCCTGCGCCGTAATTAGAACACAAGACAATTACCCAGCTTCCTCTTGGGAGGCACATTTTGTTCTCTTAATCTGGTGTCTTAAATAATTAAAGCAGCCATGAAACCCCATGTTGTCTCTCTCCCCCGTACTCCCCTGGTCTCTATCTGATCTCTGTCTCCTCTCCTCTAACCCTCTGTTACTGTAGTGAGGTTGAGGAGGTGCACTCTCTGATCTCCTCTGGTCTCTGTATCTCCTCTGGTCTCTGTATCTCCTCTGGTCTCTGTATCTCCTCTGGTCTCTGTATCTCCTCTGGTCTCTGTATCTCCTCTGGTCTCTGTATCTCCTCTGGTCTCTGTATCTCCTCTGGTCTCTGTATCTCATCTGGTCTCTGTATCTCATCTGGTCTCTGTATCTCCTCTGGTCTCTGTATCTCCTCTGGTCTCTGTATCTCATCTGGTCTCTGTATCTCCTCTGGTCTCTGTATCTCCTCTGGTCTCTGTATTTCCTCTGGTCTCTGTATCTCCTCTGGTCTCTGTATCTCCTCTGGTCTCTGTATCTCCTCTGGTCTCTGTATCTCCTCTGGTCTCTGTATCTCCTCTCTGTATCTCATCTGGTCTCTGTATCTCCTCTGGTCTCTGTATCTCATCTGGTCTCTGTATCTCATCTGGTCTCTGTATCTCCTCTGGTCTCTGTATCTCCTCTGGTCTCTGTATCTCCTCTGGTCTCTGTATCTCATCTGGTCTCTGTATCTCCTCTGGTCTCTGTATCTCCTCTGGTCTCTGTATCTCCTCTCTGTATCTCCTCTGGTCTATGTATCTCCTCTGGTCTATGTATCTCCTCTGGTCTCTGTATCTCATCTGGTCTCTGTATCTCCTCTGGTCTCTGTATCTCCTCTGGTCTCTGTATCTCCTCTGGTCTCTGTATCTCCTCTGGTCTCTGTATTTCCTCTCTGAATCTCCTCTGGTCTCTGCGTCTTCCCATCTATCTCTTCAGTT
>NC_088218.1:1543229-1593229 GCF_036934945.1 Oncorhynchus masou masou | reverse complement strand
CTTCTGTGTATTGATTTTAAGAAAGGCATTGATGTTCATGGTTAGGTACACGTTGGAGCAACGATACGCACCGCATCGATTATATGCAACGCAGGACACGCTAGATAAACTAGTAATATCATCAACCATGTGTAGTTAACTAGTGATTATGATTGATTGATTTTTATAAGATATGTTTAATGCTAGCTAGCAACTTACCTTGGCTTCTACTGCATTCGCGTAACAGACAGTCTCCTCGTGGAGTGCAATTAGAGGCAGGTGGTTAGAACGCTGGACTAGTTAACCGTAAGGTTACAAGAATGGATCCCCCGAGTTGACAAATCTGTCGCTCTGCCCCTGAACGAGGCAGTTAACCCACTGTTCCCTGGTAGGCCGTCATTGAAAATAATAATTTCTTAACTGACTTGCCGAGTTAAATAAAGGTTAAATAAAGGTGCAAAAAAAAGAAGTTTTTTTTAAATCGGCCAAATCGCCGTCCAAAATTACAGATTTCCCGATTGTTATGGAAAGTTAAAATCGGCCCTAATGAATCCATTCCGATTAATCGGTCAACCTCTATTACTATTATTATTAACCCTAACCCTCCTAACCCTAACCCTCCTAACCCTAACCCTCCTAACCCTAACCCTCCTAACCCTAACCCTAACCACCCTCTATTACACACCCACACTAAAATGTATTTCTGTTCAAAGTCCTGTTTTCCCTGACCTCTAACCCTAATTGTAATTCTAACCCTAATTGTAAAACTAACCCTAAACATAAACGTAATTGTAAACCTAACCCTAAACCTAACCCTAATTGTAAACCTAACCCTAAACATAAACCTAATTGTAAACCTAACCCTAAACATAAACCTAATTGTAAACCTAACCCTAAACATAAACCTAATTGTAAACCTAACCCTAATTGTAAACCTAACCCTAATTGTAAAGCTAACCCTAATTGTAAACCTAACCCTAATTGTAAACCCAACCCTAATTGTAAACCTAACCCTAAATGTAAACCTAATTGTAAACCTAACCCTAAACATAACCCTAATTGTAAACCTAACCCTAATTGTAAACTTAACCCTAATTGTAAACCTAACCCTAAACGTAAACCTAATTGTAAACCTAACCCTAAACGTAAACCTAATTGTAAACCTAACCCTAAACATAACCCTAATTGTAAACCTAACCCTAATTGTAAACCTAACCCTAATTGTACACCTAACCCTAATTGTAAACATTTACATTTACATTTAAGTCATTTAGCAGACGCTCTTATTACCTAATTGTAAACCTAACCCTAATTGTACACCTAACCCTAATTGTACACCTAACCCTAATTGTAACCCTAAACCTAACCCTAATTGTAACCTTAAACCTAACCATTTTTGTAAACCTAAACCTAACCCTAAACCTAACCCTAAACCTAACCCTAAACCTAAACCTAACCCTTAACCTAAACCTAACCCTAATTGTAAACCTAAACCTAACCCTAACCCTAAACCTAAACCTAACCCTTAACCTAACCCTAATTGTAAACCTAATCCTAAACCTAACCCTAAACCTAAACCTAATTGTAAACCTAACCCTAATCCTAAACCTAATCCTAAACCTAATCCTAAACCTAACCCTAATCCTAAACCTAAACCTAATACTAAACCTAATCCTAAACCTAACCCTAAACCTAACCCTGAGCCTAGTAAAATAGCCTTTGTCCTTATGGGGATGTTGGGAATGTCCCAACGAGGGAGAATTTTCCTTGTTTTAGTTTCCTTGTGGGTTAGACTAGAGGATTTTACACTCCCACAAGGATAGATGAACCAACCAACACACACACACCAACACACACACACACACACACACACACACACACACACACACACACACACACACACACACACACACACACCTGTTTCAAACATACCTCAGAACATGTGTCAATATTGCCTTTCAATCCAGACTTGTTTAAAACATTTGCAGTAAATCAATTAGTGGAATAGTTTTCTTTTGACACGTGTTGCTGCACAGCGGAAGTAGAAAGGTTAACACAACATTGTCTTGCAAAGCAGAAAATTATTAAAATATCGTTTGTGTTTTTGTGTTTTTTTTGTTATCCGTGTGAGTGAACATCTCTGTGTGTTTTCTCCAGTTCCTCATTGATCTCTGCTGGTTCCTGTGTTTCTCATCACCGCTGGCTTCAGCTCAGGATGTACGAACTGTAGAAGTGGTGCTTGTTACAAGGAACGAGTCCCAAATGGCTACCTAGATAGATAGTGGCTACTCCTTATTCGGGCCCGTTGGTCCAACGTAGTGTACTGTATAGGGGACTAGGGTGCCGTTTTGGGAAGCAGCCCAGTGTTCGTGTTGGTCATTATTACGTGGAGATGTGGAGTATTGAGATGCGTAGGAGGCAGAGACGGAGAGATGGAACAAAAACACTCACTCATCCGTCAGTCAGTCACTCAAACATAGAGGTCAGAGGTCAGCTGGATAAATGCTTCTCCTCTCTCTTTCTCTCCTTTGCTCTCTCTCTTTCTCTTTCTCTCTCTCTCTCTCTCTCTCTCTCTCTCTCTCTCTCTCTCTCTCTCTCTTTCTCTCCTTTGCTCTCTCTCTCTCTCTCTCTCTCTCTCTTTCTTTTCAACTCACTTTTGGCTTCTATCTCTAACTTCCTGTGGTTTCTTTCTTTCTGGTGAATATTTGTATGTTCTCTCGGGATCTGTACAAAGAGAATAGGAAGTTAGCATTGTCTCTATCGCTCTCTCTCTTCCTTCCTTCCCCTCTCTTTCCTTCCTTCCTTCCTCTCTCTTTCCTTCCATCCTTCCTCTCTCTCTCTTTCATTCCTTCCTCTCTCTTTCCTTCCATCCTTCCTCTCTCTCTCTTTCATTCCTTCCTCTCTCTTTCCTTCCTTCCTTCATCTCTCTTTCCTTCCTTCCTTCCTTCCTCTCTCTTTCATTCCTTCCTTCCTCTCTCTTTCCTTCCTTCCTTCCTTCCTTCCTTCCTTCCTTCCTTCCTTCCTTTCTTCCTCTCATGCCTCTCCTCTCTCCTCTCTCTCATGCCTCTCCTTCCTCTCCTCGCTCTCCTCTCTCTCCTTACTCTCCTCTCTCTCATTCCTCTCCTCTCTCTCTCATTCCTCTCCTCTCCTTCCTCTCTCTACATCTCAGTAGCTCTTCTCCTCTCTCTCCTTCCTCTCCTCTCTCTCCTTCCTCTTTCTACATCTCGGTAAGTCCTCTCCTCTCTCCTCTCTCTCCTTCCTCTCTCTACATCTTAGTAGGTATTCTCCTCTCTCTCCTTCCTCTCTCCTCTACATCTCAGTAGGTATTCTCCTCTCTCTCATTCCTCTCCTCTCTCTCCTCTCTCCTCGCTCTCCTTCCTCTCTCTACATCTCAGTAGGTCTTCTCCTCTCTCTTCATCCTCTCCTCTCTACATCTCAATAGGTCTTCTCCTCTCTCTCCTTCCTCTCCTCTCTCCTCTCTCTCCTTCCTCTCCTCTCTCTCCTCTCTCCTCTCTCTCCTTCCTCTCTCTACATCTCAGTAGGTCCTCTCCTCTCTCTCCTCTCTCATCTCTCTCCTTCCTCTCCTTCCTCTCCTCTCTCCTTCCTCTCTCTACATCTCAGTAGGTATTCTCCTCTCTATCCTTCCTCTACTCTCTCCTCTCTCTCCTTCCTCTCCTCTCTCTCCTCTCTCTCTTTCCTCTCTCCTCCATATCCTCTCTCTCCTCTCTCTCCTTCCTCTCCTTCCTCTCCTCTCTCCTCTCTCTCCTTCCTCTCTCTACATCTCAGTAGGTCTTCTCCTCTCTCTCATTCCTCTCCTCTCTCTCCCCTCTCCTCTCTCCTCTCTCTCCTTCCTCTCTCTACATCTCAGTAGGTACTCTCCTCTCTCTCCTCTCTCTACATCTCAGTAGGTATTCTCCTCTCTCTCCTTCCTCTCCTCTCTCTCCTTCCTCTCCTCTCTACATCTCAGTAGGTCTTCTCTCTCTACATCTCAGTAGGTCCTCTCCTCTCTCCCTCTCTACATCTCAGTCGGTCTTCTCCTCTCTCTCCTTCCTCTCCTCTCTCTCCTTCCTCTCCTCTCTACATCTCAGTAGGTCTTCTCTCTCCTTCCTCTCCTCTCTCCTCTCCTCTCTCTACATCTCAGTAGGTCCTCTCCTCTCTCCCTCTCTACATCTCAGTCGGTCTTCTCCTCTCTCTCCTTCCTCTCCTCTCTCTCCTTTCTCTCCTCTCTCTACATCTCAGTAGGTCCTCTCCAGTGCTCTGGTCTGATACAGTGGTGAGGGGTGTCAGTAATCCCAGTGTTGTGATTGGTCCATCATCATGTTATAATGAACAAGAGAAGGAAGGAGGAGAGGAAGAGGTTGACAAGACTACAGAGAGGAAGAGGTTGACTAGACTACAGAGAGGAAGAGGAAGATATTGACAAGAATACATAGAGGAAGAGGTTGACTAGACTACAGAGAGGAAGAGGTTGACTAGACTACAGAGAGGTAGAGTAAGAGATTGACAATAATACATAGATGAAGAGATTGACTAGACTACAGAGAGGAGGAGGAAGAGATTGACTAGACTACAGAGAGGAAGAGGAAGAGATTGACTAGACTACAGAGAGGAAGTGGAAGAGATTGACTAGACTACAGAGAGGTAGAGGAATATATTTTAATGAAGGTTCTGCAACACTAGGGCTCACTCCCATCCTGACTACTCTCTCTAACACACACACACACACACACACACACACACACACACACACACACACACACACACACACACACACACACACACACACACACCCCACTTGGTATGAATTAGGATCCCCGTTAGTCCTGCGAAAGCATCAGGTTCTCTTCCTGGGATCCACATGAAACGTTACGTAGTACAGAATCTAGGTCTAGTACATGGTACAGTCCACATGATCTAGGTCTAGTACATGGTACAGTCCACATTATCTAGGTCTAGTACATGGTACAGTCCACATTATCTAGGTCTAGTACATAGTACAGTCCACATTATCTAGGTCTAGTACATAGTACAGTCCACATTATCTAGGTCTAGTACATGGTACAGTCCACATTATCTAGGTATAGTACATAGTACAGTCCACATTATCTAGGTCTAGTACATAGTACAGTCCACATTATCTAGGTCTAGTACATAGTACAGTCCAATCAAATCAAATTGTATTTGTCACATACACATGGTTAGCAGATGTTAATGCGAGTGTAGCGAAATGCTTGTGCTTCCAGTTCCGACAATGCAGTAATAACCAACAAGTAATCTAACTAACAATTCCAAAACTAATTTCTTATACACAGTGTAAGGGGATAAAGAATATGTACATAAAGATATGAATGAGTGATGGTACAGAGCAGCATAGGCAAGATACAGTAGATGGTATCGAGTACAGTATATACATGTGAGATGAGTATGTAAACAAAGTGGCATAGTTAAAGTGGCTAGTGATACATGTATTACATAAGGATGCAGTAGATGATAGAGTACAGTATATACGTATACATATGAGATGAATAATGTAGGATATGTAAACATTATATTAGGTAGCACGCCTCCAACTCAATCATCAAGTTTGTTTAAAGTGGCTAGTGATATATTTACATCATTACCCATCAATTCCTATTATTAAAGTGGCTGGAGTTGAGTCAGTGTGTTGGCAGCAGCCACTCAATGTTAGTGGTGGCTGTTTAACAGCCTGATGGCCTTGAGACAGAAGCTGTTTTTCAGTCTCTCGGTCCCAGCTTTGATGCACCTGTGCTGAGTCACCTGTGCTGAGTCACCTGTGCTGAGTCACCTGTGCTGAGTCACCTGTGCTGAGTCACCTGTGAAGCATCTGAATAAGATCTGGTGCAACCAATTACCTTCTGAATTACCTTCCAATTAAGTCCACCTGTGGGCAATCTAAGTATCACATGATCTGTCACATGATCTCAGTATATATACACATGTTCTGAATGGCCCCATAATCTGCAACACCACTAAGCATAGGGGCACCACCAAGCAAGGGGCACCATGAAGACCAAGGAGCTCTCCAAACAGGTCAGGGACAAAGTTGTGGAGAAGTACAGATCAGGGTTGGGTTAAAAAAAAATATTGAAAACTTTGAACATCCCACGGAGCACCATTATTAAAAAATGGAAAGAATGTGGCACCACAACGAACCTGCCAAGAGAGGGCCGCCCACCAAAAATCACAAACCTGCCAAGAGAGGGCCGCCCACCAAAACTCACAAACCTGCCAAGAGAGGGCCGCCCACCAAAACTCACAAACCTGCCAAGAGATGGCCGCCCACCAAAACTCACAAACCTGCCAAGAGAGGGCCGCCCACCAAAACTCACAGACCAGGCAAGGAGGGCATTAATCAGAGGCAACAAAGAGACCAAAGATAACCCTGAAGGAGCTGCAAAGCTCCACAGATTGGAGTATCTGTCCATAGGACCATTTTAAGCAGTACACTCCACAGAACTGGGCTTTACGGAAGAGTGGCCAGGAAAAAAACAAGCAAACACGTTTAGTGTTCGTCAAAAAGGCATGTGGGAGACTCCCCAAACATATGGAAGAAGGTACTCTGGTCAGATGAGACTAAAATTGAGATTTTTGGCCATCAAGGAAAATGCTGTGTCTGGCGCAAAACCCAACACCTCTCATCACCCCGAGAACATCATCCCCACAATTAAGCATGGTGGTGGCAGCATCACGCTGTGGGGACGTTTTTCATCGGCAGGGAAACTGGTCAGAATTGTAGGAATGATGGATGGCGCTAAATACCGGCATACGCTTGAGGAAAACCTGTTTGTCTTCCAGAAAATGTAATTTTCACTTTGTCATTGTGATGTCATTATGGACTGTTGTGATGTCATTATGGGGTGTTGTGATGTCATTATGGGGTGTTGTGATATCATTATGGGGTATTGTGATGGCATTATGGGGTTATTGTGTGTAGATTGCTGAGAGTGTTTTTTTTTGTATTTAATCCATTAAAGAACAAGGCTGTAACATAACAACATGTGGAAAAGGTCTGAATAGTGGAACAGGTCGAGGGGTTCTGAATAGTGGAACAGGTCAACATGGTTCTGAATAGTGGAACAGGTCGAGGGGTTCTGAATAGTGGAACAGGTCGAGGGGTTCTGAATAGTGGAACAGGTCGAGGGGATCTGAATAGTGGAACAGGTCGACATGGTTCTGAATAGTGGAACAGGTCGAGGGGTTCTGAATAGTGGAACAGGTCGAGGGGGTCTGAATAGTGGAACAGGTCGAGGGGTTCTGAATAGTGGAACAGGTCGAGGGGTTCTGAATAGTGGAACAGGTCGAGGGGTTCTGAATAGTGGAACAGGTCGAGGGGGTCTGAATAGTGGAACAGGTCAACATGGTTCTGAATAGTGGAACAGGTCGAGGGGTTCTGAATAGTGGAACAGGTCGAGGGGTTCTGAATAGTGGAACAGGTCAACATGGTTCTGAATAGTGGAACAGGTCGAGGGGTTCTGAATAGTGGAACAGGTCGAGGGGTTCTGAATAGTGGAACAGGTCGAGGGGTTCTGAATAGTGGAACAGGTCAAGGGGTTCTGAATAGTGGAACAGGTCGAGGGGTTCTGAATAGTGGAACAGGTCGAGGGGTTCTGAATAGTGGAACAGGTCGAGGGGTTCTGAATAGTGGAACAGGTCGAGGGGATCTGAATAGTGGAACAGGTCGAGGGTTCTGAATAGTGGAACAGGTCGAGGGGTTCTGAATAGTGGAACAGGTCGGGGATCTGAATAGTGGAACAGGTTAGGGTTCTGAATAGTGGAACAGGGCGAGGGGTTCTGAATAGTGGAACAGGTCGAGGGATCTGAATAGTGGAACAGGTCGAGGAGATCTGAATAGTGGAACAGGTCGAGGGGATCTGAATAGTGGAACAGGTCGAGGGGTTCTGAATAGTGGAACAGGTCGAGGGGTTCTGAATAGTGGAACCGGTCGAGGGGTTCTGAATAGTGGAACAGGTTGAGGGTATCTGAATAGTGGAACAGGTCAACATGGTTCTGAATAGTGGAACAGGTCGAGGGGTTCTGAATAGTGGAACAGGTCGAGGGGATCTGAATAGTGGAACAGGTCGAGGGGATCTGAATAGTGGAACAGGTCGAGGGGTTCTGAATAGTGGAACAGGTCGAGGGGTTCTGAATAGTGGAACAGGTCGAGGGGTTCTGAATAGTGGAACAGGTCAACATGGTTCTGAATAGTGGAACAGGTCAAGGGGTTCTGAATAGTGGAACAGGTCAAGGGGTTCTGAATAGTGGAACAGGTCGAGGGGTTCTGAATAGTGGAACAGGTCGAGGGGTTCTGAATAGTGGAACAGGTCGAGGGGTTCTGAATAGTGGAACAGGTCAACATGGTTCTGAATAGTGGAACAGGTCAACATGGTTCTGAATAGTGGAACAGGTCGAGGGGATCTGAATAGTGGAACAGGTCGAGGGGATCTGAATAGTGGAACAGGTCGAGGGGTTCTGAATAGTGGAACAGGTCGACATGGTTCTGAATAGTGGAACAGGTCAACATGGTCCTGAATAGTGGAACCGGTCGAGGGGTTCTGAATAGTGGAACAGGTCGAGGGGTTCTGAATAGTGGAACAGGGCAAGGGGTTCTGAATAGTGGAACAGGGCAAGGGGTTCTGAATAGTGGAACAGGTCGACATGGTTCTGAATAGTGGAACAGGTCAACATGGTCCTGAATAGTGGAACCGGTCGAGGGGTTCTGAATAGTGGAACAGGTCGAGGGGTTCTGAATAGTGGAACAGGGCAAGGGGATCTGAATAGTGGAACAAGGCAAGGGGTTCTGAATAGTGGAACAGGTCGAGGGGTTCTGAATAGTGGAACAGGTCGAGGGGTTCTGAATAGTGGAACAGGTCGAGGGGTTCTGAATAGTGGAACAGGTCGAGGGGATCTGAATAGTGGAACAGGTCGAGGGGTTCTGAATAGTGGAACAGGTCGAGGGGTTCTGAATAGTGGAACAAGGCAAGGGGTTCTGAATAGTGGAACAGGTCGAGGGGTTCTGAATAGTGGAACAGGTCGAGGGGTTCTGAATAGTGGAACAGGTCGAGGGGTTCTGAATAGTGGAACAGGTCGAGGGGTTCTGAATAGTGGAACAGGTCGAGGGGTTCTGAATAGTGGAACAGGTCGAGGGGTTCTGAATAGTGGAACAGGTCGAGGGGTTCTGAATAGTGGAACAGGTCAACATGGTTCTGAATAGTGGAACAGGTCGAGGGGTTCTGAATAGTGGAACAGGTCGAGGGGTTCTGAATAGTGGAACAGGTCAAGGGGTTCTGAATAGTGGAACCGGTCGAGGGGTTCTGAATAGTGGAACAGGTCGAGGGGTTCTGAATAGTGGAACAGGTCAACATGGATCTGAATAGTGGAACAGGTCGAGGGGTTCTGAATAGTGGAACAGGTCAACATGGATCTGAATAGTGGAACAGGTCGAGGGGTTCTGAATAGTGGAACAGGTCGAGGGGTTCTGAATAGTGGAACCGGTCGAGGGGTTCTGAATAGTGGAACAGGTCGAGGGGTTCTGAATAGTGGAACAGGGCAAGGGGTTCTGAATAGTGGAACAGGGCAACATGGTTCTGAATAGTGGAACAGGTCGAGGGGATCTGAATAGTGGAACAGGTCGAGGGGTCTGAATAGTGGAACAGGGCGAGGGGTTCTGAATAGTGGAACATGTCGAGGGGTTCTGAATAGTGGAACAGGTCGAGGGGTTCTGAATAGTGGAACAGGTCGAGGGGTTCTGAATAGTGGAACAGGTCGAGGGGTTCTGAATAGTGGAACAGGTCGAGGGTTCTGAATAGTGGAACAGGTCGAGGGTTCTGAATAGTGGAACAGGGCAACATGGTTCTGAATAGTGGAACAGGTCGAGGGGTTCTGAATAGTGGAACAGGTCGAGGGGATCTGAATAGTGGAACAGGTCGAGTGGTTCTGAATAGTGGAACAGGTCGAGGGGATCTGAATAGTGGAACAGGTCGAGGGGTTCTGAATAGTGGAACAGGGCAACATGGTTCTGAATAGTGGAACAGGTCAAGGGGTTCTGAATAGTGGAACCGGTCGAGGGGTTCTGAATAGTGGAACAGGTCGAGGGGTTCTGAATAGTGGAACAGGTCGAGGGGTTCTGAATAGTGGAACAGGTCGAGTGGTTCTGAATATTTTAGGAAGGCGTTGTACGTCCGTTATCTTATATACATTATGTCTGTTTACACTGAAAGACAATCTTATATACATTATGTCTGTTTACACTGAGTGTTTTTCCATCCCGGAGATGTATAGAACATAAAGATACCATGGTGTCAGATGAATCCGAGTTATGAGGGGCTTTGGCAGTGTTACTGAGAGGGTTTATAAGCTTCTATCATAGAAATACACATGATCCCTACCAGGCTGTATGACTGAGAGGGTTTATAAGCTTCTATCATAGAAATACACATTATCCCTACCAGGATGTATGATTGAGAGGGTTTATAAGCTTCTATCATAGAAATACACATTATCATTACCAGGCTGTATTACTGAGAGGGTTTATAAGCTTCTATCATAGAAATACACATTATCCCTACCAGGATGTATGATTGAGAGGGTTTATAAGCTTCTATCATAGAAATACACATTATCCCTACCAGGCTGTATGACTGAGAGGGTTTATAAGCTTCTATCATAGAGCTGGATACACATTATCCCTACCAGGCTGTATGCCTGACAGGGTTTATAAGCTTCTATCATAGAAATACACATTATCATTACCAGGCTCTAGATGCCTGTTTAACGTGTTGGAATAATGGCAGTGGGTGCTGGGCTGAAGCTCTCTCTCTCGCTCTCTATCGCTCTCTCTATCTCTCTCGCTCTCTCTCTGTGTGTCTCTGTCTCTCTCTGTCTCTCTCTGTCTCTCTCTGCTCCTCATTGGTGTAAATCAAGCAGGTCTGTGACCTTTGGTTCATGTATTAAAGGAGAATGAGTCTAACCAGCCAAGTCAAAGTGATAACTTATGCACAGTAAAAATAATGGAACGGAAGGAGGGGAGGGTGTGTGTGTGTGAGAGAGAGAAAGTGTGTGTGTGTGTGTGTGTGTGTGTGAGAGAGAGAGAAAGTGTGTGTGTGTTAGCACTGTTATCATGTCCATGTCCTATCTCCACGTATGTCTGTTCTGGTACACACAGCACCGAACCAGCACCGCAGTGTGTGTCCAGTCCTTCTGGTTGAGTTATCGACAACAGCCGAACAAACACACCTCCGTGTTGTCTACTGTTGTGACCTCTCTCTAAATAACTCCCTCTCTTCTCTCCTCAGCTATCTTCCTGTGGTCCTTCATGATGCCTTACTGTCTCTCTCCCTCTCTTCTCTCCTCAGCTCTCTTCCTGGGGTCCTTCATGATGCCTTACTGTCTCTCTCCCTCTCTTCTCTCCTCAGCTGTCTTCCTGGGGTCCTTCATGATGCCTTACTGTCTCTCTCCCTCTCTTCTCTCCTCAGCTCTCTTCCTGGGGTCCTTCAGACTGTCTCTCTCCCTCTCTTCTCTCCTCAGCTCTCTTCCTGGGGTCCTTCATGATGCCTTACTGTCTCTCTCCCTCTCTTCTCTCCTCAGCTATCTTCCTGGGGTCCTTCATGATGCCTTACTGTCTCTCTCCCTCTCTTCTCTCCTCAGCTCTCTTCCTGGGGTCCTTCATGATGCCTTACTGTCTCTCTCCCTCTCTTCTCTCCTCAGCTCTCTTCCTGGGGTCCTTCATGATGCCTTACTGTCTCTCTCCTCTCTTCTCTCCTCAGCTCTCTTCCTGGGGTCCTTCAGACTGTCTCTCTCCCTCTCTTCTCTCCTCAGCTCTCTTCCTGGGGTCCTTCATGATGCCTTACTGTCTCTCTCCCTCTCTTCTCTCCTCAGCTCTCTTCCTGGGGTCCTTCATGATGCCTTACTGTCTCTCTCCCTCTCTTCTCTCCTCAGCTATCTTCCTGGGGTCCTTCATGATGCCTTACTGTCTCTCTCCCTCTCTTCTCTCCTCAGCTCTCTTCCTGGGGTCCTTCATGATGCCTTACTGTCTCTCTCCCTCTCTTCTCTCCTCAGCTCTCTTCCTGGGGTCCTTCATACTGTCTCTCTCCCTCTCTTCTCTCCTCAGCTCTCTTCCTGGGGTCCTTCATGATGCCTTACTGTCTCTCTCCCTCTCTTCTCTCCTCAGCTATCTTTCTGGGGTCCTTCATGATGCCTTACTGTCTCTCTCCCTCTCTTCTCTCCTCAGCTCTCTTCCTGGGGTCCTTCATGATGCCTTACTGTCTCTCTCCCTCTCTTCTCTCCTCAGCTCTCTTCCTGGGGTCCTTCATGATGCCTTACTGTCTCTATCCCTCTCTTCTCTCCTCAGCTCTCTTCCTGGGGTCCTTCAGACTGTCTCTCTCCCTCTCTTCTCTCCTCAGCTCTCTTCCTGGGGTCCTTCATGATGCCTTACTGTCTCTCTCCCTCTCTTCTCTCCTCAGCTCTCTTCCTGGGGTCCTTCAGACTGTCTCTCTCCCTCTCTTCTCTCCTCAGCTGTCTTCCTGGGGTCCTTCATGATGCCTTACTGTCTCTCTCCCTCTCTTCTCTCCTCAGCTGTCTTCCTGGGGTCCTTCATGATGCCTTACTGTCTCTCTCCCTCTCTTCTCTCCTCAGCTCTCTTCCTGGGGTCCTTCATGATGCCTTACTGTCTCTCTCCCTCTCTTCTCTCCTCAGCTCTCTTCCTGGGGTCCTTCATGATGCCTTACTGTCTCTCTCCCTCTCTTCTCTCCTCAGCTCTCTTCCTGGGGTCCTTCATGATGCCTTACTGTCTCTCTCCCTCTCTTCTCTCCTCAGCTCTCTTCCTGGGGTCCTTCATGATGCCTTACTGTCTCTCTCCCTCTCTTCTCTCCTCAGCTCTCTTCCTGGGGTCCTTCATGATGCCTTACTGTCTCTCTCCCTCTCTTCTCTCCTCAGCTCTCTTCCTGGGGTCCTTCATGATGCCTTACTGTCTCTCTCCCTCTCTTCTCTCCTCAGCTCTCTTCCTGGGGTCCTTCATGATGCCTTACTGTCTCTCTCCCTCTCTTCTCTCCTCAGCTCTCTTCCTGGGGTCCTTCATGATGCCTTACTGTCTCTCTCCCTCTCTTCTCTCCTCAGCTCTCTTCCTGGGGTCCTTCATGATGCCTTACTGTCTCTCTCCCTCTCTTCTCTCCTCAGCTCTCTACCTGGGGTCCTTCATGATGCCTTACTGTCTCTCTCCCTCTCTTCTCTCTTCAGCTCTCTTCCTGGGGTCCTTCAGACTGTCTCTCTCCCTCTCTTCTCTCCTCAGCTCTCTTCCTGGGGTCCTTCATGATGCCTTACTGTCTCTCTCCCTCTCTTCTCTCCTCAGCTCTCTTCCTGGGGTCCTTCATGATGCCTTACTGTCTCTCTCCCTCTCTTCTCTCCTCAGCTCTCTTCCTGGGGTCCTTCATGATGCCTTACTGTCTCTCTCCCTCTCTTCTCTCCTCAGCTATCTTCCTTGGGTCCTTCATGATGCCTTACTGTCTCTCTCCCTCTCTTCTCTCCTCAGCTATCTTCCTGGGGTCCTTCATGATGCCTTACTGTCTCTCTCCCTCTCTTCTCTCCTCAGCTCTCTTCCTGGGGTCCTTCATGATGCCTTACTGTCTCTCTCCCTCTCTTCTCTCCTCAGCTCTCTACCTGGGGTCCTTCATGATGCCTTACTGTCTCTCTCCCTCTCTTCTCTCCTCAGCTATCTTCCTGTGGTCCTTCATGATGCCTTACTGTCTCTCTCCCTCTCTTCTCTCCTCAGCTATCTTCCTTGGGTCCTTCATGATGCCTTACTGTCTCTCTCCCTCTCTTCTCTCCTCAGCTCTCTTCCTGGCGTCCTTCAGACTGTCTCTCTCCCTCTCTTCTCTCCTCAGCTATCTTCCTGGGGTCCTTCATGATGCCTTACTGTCTCTCTCCCTCTCTTCTCTCCTCAGCTCTCTTCCTGGGGTCCTTCAGACTGTCTCTCTCCCTCTCTTCTCTCCTCAGCTCTCTTCCTGGGGTCCTTCAGACTGTCTCTCTCCCTCTCTTCTCTCCTCAGCTCTCTTCCTGTGGTCCTTCATGATGCCTTACTGTCTCTCTCCCTCTCTTCTCTCCTCAGCTCTCTTCCTGGCGTCCTTCAGACTGTCTCTCTCCCTCTCTTCTCTCCTCAGCTATCTTCCTTGGGTCCTTCATGATGCCTTACTGTCTCTCTCCCTCTCTTCTCTCCTCAGCTCTCTTCCTGGCGTCCTTCAGACTGTCTCTCTCCCTCTCTTCTCTCCTCAGCTCTCTTCCTGGGGTCCTTCATGATGCCTTACTGTCTCTCTCCCTCTCTTCTCTCCTCAGCTATCTTCCTGGGGTCCTTCATGATGCCTTACTGTCTCTCTCCCTCTCTTCTCTCCTCAGCTATCTTCCTGGGTCCTTCATGATGCCTTACTGTCTCTCTCCCTCTCTTCTCTCCTCAGCTCTCTTCCTGGGTCCTTCATGATGCCTTACTGTCTCTCTCCCTCTCTTCTCTCCTCAGCTCTCTTCCTGGGGTCCTTCAGGATGCCTTACTGTCTCTCTCTTTCTCTTCTCTCCTCAGCTCTCTTCCTGGGTCCTTCAGACTGTCTCTCTCCCTCTCTTCTCTCCTCAGCTCTCTTCCTGGGTCCTTCATGATGCCTTACTGTCTCTCTCCCTCTCTTCTCTCCTCAGCTATCTTCCTGGGGTCCTTCATGATGCCTTACTGTCTCTCTCCCTCTCTTCTCTCCTCAGCTCTCTTCCTGGGGTCCTTCATGATGCCTTACTGTCTCTCTCCCTCTCTTCTCTCCTCAGCTATCTTCCTGGGTCCTTCATGATGCCTTACTGTCTCTCTCCCTCTCTTCTCTCCTCAGCTATCTTCCTGGGGTCCTTCAGACTGTCTCTCTCCCTCTCTTCTCTCCTCAGCTCTCTTCCTGGGTCCTTCATGATGCCTTACTGTCTCTCTCCCTCTCTTCTCTCCTCAGCTATCTTCCTGGGGTCCTTCAGACTGTCTCTCTCCCTCTCTTCTCTCCTCAGCTATCTTCCTGGGGTCATTCATGATGCCTTACTGTCTCTCTCCCTCTCTTCTCTCCTCAGCTCTCTTCCTGGGGTCCTTCATGATGCCTTACTGTCTCTCTCCCTCTCTTCTCTCCTCAGCTATCTTCCTGGGGTCCTTCATGATGCCTTACTGTCTCTCTCCCTCTCTTCTCTCCTCAGCTATCTTCCTGTGGTCCTTCATGATGCCTTACTGTCTCTCTCCCTCTCTTCTCTCCTCAGCTATCTTCCTGGGGTCCTTCATGATGCCTTACTGTCTCTCTCCCTCTCTTCTCTCCTCAGCTATCTTCCTTGGGTCCTTCATGATGGCTTACTGTCTCTCTCCCTCTCTTCTCTCCTCAGCTCTCTTCCTGGCGTCCTTCAGACTGTCTCTCTCCCTCTCTTCTCTCCTCAGCTATCTTCCTGGGTCCTTCAGGATGCCTTACTGTCTCTCTCCCTCTCTTCTCTCCTCAGCTCTCTTCCTGGCGTCCTTCAGACTGTCTCTCTCCCTCTCTTCTCTCCTCAGCTATCTTCCTTGGGTCCTTCATGATGCCTTACTGTCTCTCTCCCTCTCTTCTCTCTTCAGCTATCTTCCTGGGGTCCTTCAGACTGTCTCTCTCCCTCTCTTCTCTCCTCAGCTCTCTTCCTGGGGTCCTTCATGATGCCTTACTGTCTCTCTCCCTCTCTTCTCTCCTCAGCTCTCTTCCTGGGGTCCTTCATGATGCCTTACTGTCTCTCTCCCTCTCTTCTCTCCTCAGCTATCTTCCTGGGGTCCTTCATGATGCCTTACTGTCTCTCTCCCTCTCTTCTCTCCTCAGCTCTCTTCCTGGGGTCCTTCAGACTGTCTCTCTCCCTCTCTTCTCTCCTCAGCTATCTTCCTGGGGTCCTTCATGATGCCTTACTGTCTCTCTCCTCTCTTCTCTCCTCAGCTCTCTTCCTGGGGTCCTTCATGATGCCTTACTGTCTCTCTCCCTCTCTTCTCTCCTCAGCTCTCTTCCTGGGGTCCTTCATGATGCCTTACTGTCTCTCTCCCTCTCTTCTCTCCTCAGCTCTCTTCCTGGGGTCCTTCAGACTGTCTCTCTCCCTCTCTTCTCTCCTCAGCTATCTTCCTGGGGTCCTTCATGATGCCTTACTGTCTCTCTCCCTCTCTTCTCTCCTCAGCTCTCTTCCTGGGGTCCTTCATGATGCCTTACTGTCTCTCTCCCTCTCTTCTCTCCTCAGCTATCTTCCTGGGGTCCTTCATGATGCCTTACTGTCTCTCTCCCTCTCTTCTCTCCTCAGCTATCTTCCTGTGGTCCTTCATGATGCCTTACTGTCTCTCTCCCTCTCTTCTCTCCTCAGCTATCTTCCTGGGGTCCTTCATGATGCCTTACTGTCTCTCTCCCTCTCTTCTCTCCTCAGCTATCTTCCTTGGGTCCTTCATGATGGCTTACTGTCTCTCTCCCTCTCTTCTCTCCTCAGCTCTCTTCCTGGCGTCCTTCAGACTGTCTCTCTCCCTCTCTTCTCTCCTCAGCTATCTTCCTGGGTCCTTCAGGATGCCTTACTGTCTCTCTCCCTCTCTTCTCTCCTCAGCTATCTTCCTGGCGTCCTTCAGACTGTCTCTCTCCCTCTCTTCTCTCCTCAGCTATCTTCCTTGGGTCCTTCATGATGCCTTACTGTCTCTCTCCTCTCTTCTCTCTTCAGCTATCTTCCTGGGGTCCTTCAGACTGTCTCTCTCCCTCTCTTCTCTCCTCAGCTCTCTTCCTGGGGTCCTTCATGATGCCTTACTGTCTCTCTCCCTCTCTTCTCTCCTCAGCTCTCTTCCTGGCGTCCTTCAGACTG
The DNA here is from genome assembly GCF_036934945.1 of Oncorhynchus masou masou. NCBI lineage: Eukaryota > Metazoa > Chordata > Actinopteri > Salmoniformes > Salmonidae > Oncorhynchus > Oncorhynchus masou. The sequence goes on along the minus strand of NC_088218.1, from coordinate 1,576,399 downwards.
TCTCTCTCCCTCTCTTCTCTCCTCAGCTATCTTCCTGGGGTCCTTCATGATGCCTTACTGTCTCTCTCCCTCTCTTCTCTCCTCAGCTATCTTCCTTGGGTCCTTCATGATGCCTTACTGTCTCTCTCCCTCTCTTCTCTCTTCAGCTATCTTCCTGGGGTCCTTCAGACTGTCTCTCTCCCTCTCTTCTCTCCTCAGCTCTCTTCCTGGGGTCCTTCAGACTGTCTCTCTCCCTCTCTTCTCTCTTCAGCTATCTTCCTGGGGTCCTTCATGATGCCTTACTGTCTCTCTCCCTCTCTTCTCTCCTCAGCTCTCTTCCTGGGGTCCTTCATGATGCCTTACTGTCTCTCTCCCTCTCTTCTCTCCTCAGCTATCTTCCTGGGGTCCTTCATGATGCCTTACTGTCTCTCTCCTCTCTTCTCTCTTCAGCTATCTTCCTGGGGTCCTTCAGACTGTCTCTCTCCCTCTCTTCTCTCCTCAGCTCTCTTCCTGGGGTCCTTCATGATGCCTTACTGTCTCTCTCCCTCTCTTCTCTCCTCAGCTATCTTCCTGGGGTCCTTCATGATGCCTTACTGTCTCTCTCCCTCTCTTCTCTCTTCAGCTATCTTCCTGGGGTCCTTCAGACTGTCTCTCTCCCTCTCTTCTCTCCTCAGCTCTCTTCCTGGGGTCCTTCATGATGCCTTACTGTCTCTCTCCCTCTCTTCTCTCCTCAGCTCTCTTCCTGGGGTCCTTCAGACTGTCTCTCTCCCTCTCTTCTCTCCTCAGCTATCTTCCTGGGGTCCTTCATGATGCCTTACTGTCTCTCTCCCTCTCTTCTCTCCTCAGCTCTCTTCCTGGGGTCCTTCATGATGCCTTACTGTCTCTCTCCCTCTCTTCTCTCCTCAGCTCTCTTCCTGGGGTCCTTCATGATGCCTTACTGTCTCTCTCCCTCTCTTCTCTCCTCAGCTCTCTTCCTGGGGTCCTTCATGATGCCTTACTGTCTCTCTCCCTCTCTTCTCTCCTCAGCTCTCTTCCTGGGGTCCTTCAGACTGTCTCTCTCCCTCTCTTCTCTCCTCAGCTATCTTCCTGGGGTCCTTCATGATGCCTTACTGTCTCTCTCCCTCTCTTCTCTCCTCAGCTCTCTTCCTGGGGTCCTTCATGATGCCTTACTGTCTCTCTCCCTCTCTTCTCTCCTCAGCTATCTTCCTGGGGTCCTTCAGACTGTCTCTCTCCCTCTCTTCTCTCTTCAGCTCTCTACCTGGGGTCCTTCATGATGCCTTACTGTCTCTCTCCCTCTCTTCTCTCCTCAGCTCTCTTCCTGGGGTCCTTCAGACTGTCTCTCTCCCTCTCTTCTCTCCTCAGCTATCTTCCTGGGGTCCTTCATGATGCCTTACTGTCTCTCTCCCTCTCTTCTCTCCTCAGCTCTCTTCCTGGGGTCCTTCAGACTGTCTCTCTCCCTCTCTTCTCTCCTCAGCTATCTTCCTGGGGTCCTTCATGATGCCTTACTGTCTCTCTCCCTCTCTTCTCTCCTCAGCTATCTTCCTTGGGTCCTTCAGGATGCCTTACTGTCTCTCTCCTCTCTTCTCTCCTCAGCTCTCTTCCTGGGGTCCTTCATGATGCCTTACTGTCTCTCTCCCTCTCTTCTCTCCTCAGCTATCTTCCTGGGGTCCTTCATGATGCCTTACTGTCTCTCTCCTCTCTCTTCTCTCCTCAGCTCTCTTCCTGGGGTCCTTCATGATGCCTTACTGTCTCTCTCCTCTCTTCTCTCTTCAGCTCTCTTCCTGTGGTCCTTCATGATGCCTTACTGTCTCTCTCCCTCTCTTCTCTCCTCAGCTCTCTTCCTGGGGTCCTTCAGACTGTCTCTCTCCCTCTCTTCTCTCCTCAGCTATCTTCCTGTGGTCCTTCATGATGCCTTACTGTCTCTCTCCCTCTCTTCTCTCCTCAGCTATCTTCCTGGGGTCCTTCAGGATGCCTTACCAGGAGATCAGAAGGGCCGTCCTAGAGGTCGACGAGGAACAGCTCACTGAACCCATGATACAGGTATTAACCCCTAACCTTTAACCTCTACTATCATAACTCTGTGGTTCAGGTATTAACCCCTAATATCCCCCTGTTACCTTATCACTAACCTTTAACCTCTACTATCATAACGCTGTGGTTCAGGTAACCATGACCTTTGACCTCTACTATCATAACAATGTGGTTCAGGTAACCATGACATTTGACCTCTACTATGATAACTGTGGTCCAGGTAACCATGACCTCTGACCTCTACTATGATAGCTGTGGTTCAGCTAACCATGACCGCTGACCTCTACTATGATAACTCTGTGGTCCAGGTAACCATGACCTCTGACCTCTACTATGATAACTATGTGGTCCAGGTAACCATGACCTCTGACCTCTACTATGATAACTGTGGTTCAGGTAACCATGACCTCTGACCTCTACTATGATAACTATGTGGTCCAGGTAACCATGACCTCTGACCTCAAATATAACTGTGGTTCAGGTAACCATGACCTCTGACCTCTACTATCATAACTATGTGGTTCAGGTAACCATGACCTCTGACCTCTACTATGATAACTATGTGGGCCAGGTAACCATTACTTCTGACCTCTACTATAATAACTGTGGTTCAGGTAACCATGACCTCTGACCTCTACTATCATAACTATGTGGTTCAGGTACCCATGACCTCTGACCTCTACTATGATAACTATATGGTTCAGGTAACCATGACCTCTGACCTCTACTATGATACCGCTGTGGTTCAGGTAACCATGACCTCTGACCTCTACTATGATAAATATATTGTCCAGGTAACCATGACCTCTGCCCTCTACTATGATAACTCATGATAACTCTATGGTTCAGGTAACCATGACCTCTGACCTCTACTATGATACCGCTGTGGTTCAGGTAACCATGACCTCTGACCTCTACTATGATAACTCATGATAACTCTATGGTTCAGGTAACCATGACCTCTGACCTCTACTATGATAACTCATGATAACTCTATGGTTCAGGTAACCATGACCTCTGACCTCTACTATGATAACTGTGGTTCAGATAACCATGACCTCTGACCTCTACTATGATACCGCTGTGGTTCGGGTAACCATGACCTCTGACCTCTACTATGATAACTGTGGGCCAGGTAACCATGACCTCTGCCCTCTACTATGATAACTCTATGGTTCAGTGATACATAACGATGACCTCTACTATGATAACTCATGATAACTCTATGGTTCAGGTAACCATGACCTCTGACCTCTACTATGATAAATATATTGTCCAGGTAACCATGACCTCTGACCTCTACTATGAAAATGATGTGGTTCAGGTAACCATGACCTCTGACCTCTACTATGATAACTGTGGTTCAGGTAACCATGACCTCTGACCTCTACTATGATACCGCTGTGGTTCGGGTAACCATGACCTCTGACCTCTACTATGATAACTGTGGGCCAGGTAACCATGACCTCTGCCCTCTACTATGATAACTCATGATAACTCTATGGTTCAGTGATACATAACGATGACCTCTACTATGATAACTCATGATAACTCTATGGTTCAGGTAACCATGACCTCTGACCTCTACTATGATAAATATATTGTCCAGGTAACCATGACCTCTGACCTCTACTATGAAAATGCTGTGGTTCAGGTAACCATGACCTCTGACCTCTACTATGATACCGCTGTGGTTCAGGTAACCATGACCTCTGACCTCTACTATGATAACTATGTGGGCCAGATAACCATTACTTCTGACCTCTACTATAATAACTGTGGTTCAGGTAACCATGACCTCTGACCTCTACTATCATAACTATGTGGTTCAGGTACCCATGACCTCTGACCTCTACTATGATAACTATATGGTTCAGGTAACCATGACCTCTGACCTCTACTATGATACCGCTGTGGTTCAGGTAACCATGACCTCTGACCTCTACTATGATAAATATATTGTCCAGGTAACCATGACCTCTGCCCTCTACTATGATAACTCATGATAACTCTATGGTTCAGGTAACCATGACCTCTGACCTCTACTATGATACCGCTGTGGTTCAGGTAACCATGACCTCTGACCTCTACTATGATAACTCATGATAACTCTATGGTTCAGGTAACCATGACCTCTGACCTCTACTATGATAACTCATGATAACTCTATGGTTCAGGTAACCATGACCTCTGACCTCTACTATGATAACTCATGATAACTCTATGGTTCAGGTAACCATGACCTCTGACCTCTACTATGATAACTGTGGTTCAGGTAACCATGACCTCTGACCTCTACTATGATACCGCTGTGGTTCGGGTAACCATGATCTCTGACCTCTACTATGATAACTGTGGGCCAGGTAACCATGACCTCTGCCCTCTACTATGATAACTCATGATAACTCTATGGTTCAGTGATACATAACGATGACCTCTACTATGATAACTCATGATAACTCTATGGTTCAGGTAACCATGACCTCTGACCTCTACTATGATAAATATATTGTCCAGGTAACCATGACCTCTGACCTCTACTATGAAAATGCTGTGGTTCAGGTAACCATGACCTCTGACCTCTACTATGATACCGCTGTGGTTCAGGTAACCATGACCTCTGACCTCTACTATGATACCGCTGTGGTTCGGGTAACCATGACCTCTGACCTCTACTATGATAACTCTATGGTTCAGGTAACCATGACCTCTGACCTCTACTATGATAACTCTATGGTTCAGGTAACCATGACCTCTGACCTCTACTATGATAACTCATGATAACTCTATGGTTCAGGTAACCATGACCTCTGACCTCTACTATGATAACTGTGGTTCAGGTAACCATGACCTCTGACCTCTACTATGATACCGCTGTGGTTCGGGTAACCATGATCTCTGACCTCTACTATGATAACTGTGGGCCAGGTAACCATGACCTCTGCCCTCTACTATGATAACTCTATGGTTCAGTGATACATAACGATGACCTCTACTATGATAACTCATGATAACTCTATGGTTCAGGTAACCATGACCTCTGACCTCTACTATGATAAATATATTGTCCAGGTAACCATGACCTCTGACCTCTACTATGAAAATGCTGTGGTTCAGGTAACCATGACCTCTGACCTCTACTATGATACCGCTGTGGTTCAGGTAACCATGACCTCTGACCTCTACTATGATACCGCTGTGGTTCGGGTAACCATGACCTCTGACCTCTACTATGATAACTCTATGGTTCAGGTAACCATGACCTCTGACCTCTACTATGATAACTCTATGGTTCAGGTAACCATGACCTCTGACCTCTACTATGATAACTGTGGTTCAGGTAACCATGACCTCTGACCTCTACTATGATAACTGTGGTTCAGGTAACCATGACCTCTGACCTCTGCTATGATAACTCATGATAACTCTATGGTTCAGGTAACCATGACCTCTGACCTCTACTATGATAACTCATGATAACTCTATGGTTCAGTGATACATAACGATGAGGGAGGCAGACACATTGTAATAGGTTAAACAAAGCCAGCAGGCACTGTCTCACAGACAGACAGGCAGACAGACAGACGGACGGACGGGCAGACAGACAGACAGGCAGACGGGCAGACAGACAGTCAGACATACAGACAGACGGGCAGACAGACGGGCAGACAGACAGACAGACAGACAGACAGACAAACGGGCAGACAGACAGACAGACAGACGGGCAGACAGACAGACAGACAGACAGACAGACGGACGGACGGACGGACGGACGGACAGACGGGCACACCAGTCTTGGTATTTCTCTGCCATGTAATGAACAGACCACTAGCCATTCAGAGAAAAGCTGCTTGAGGAGAGGACAAGGAGGAGAGGAAACGACATAGAGGAGAGGACGGAGATGAGGGGGTAGGAGAGGAGAGGACAAGGAGGAGAGGAGACGACATAGAGGAGAGGAGAGGACGGAGATGAGGGGGTAGGAGAGGAGAAAGGGAGGGGGAGAGGAGACGACATAGAGGAGAGGAGAGGACGGAGATGAGGGGGTAGGAGAGGAGAAAGGGAGGGGAGAGGACAAGGAGGAGAGGAGAGGAGAGGACGGAGATGAGGGGGTAGGAGAGGAGAAAGGGAGGGGAGAGGAGAGGACAAGGAGGAGAGGAGAGGAGACGACATAGAGGAGAGGACGGAGATGAGGGGGTAGGAGAGGAGAAAGGGAGGGGAGAGGAGAGGAGAGGACGGAGATGAGGGGGTAGGAGAGGAGAAAGGGAGGGGAGAGGAGAGGACAAGGAGGAGAGGAGAGGAGACGACATAGGGGAGAGGAGAGGACGGAGATGAGGGGGTAGGAGAGGAGAAAGGGAGGGGAGAGGACAAGGAGGAGAGGAGAGGACGGAGATGAGGGGGTAGGAGAGGAGAAAGGGAGGGAGAGGAGAGGACAAGGAGGAGAGGAGAGGAGACGACATAGAGGAGAGGACGGAGATGAGGGGGTAGGAGAGGAGAAAGGGAGGGGAGAGGAGAGGACAAGGAGGAGAGGAGAGGAGACGACATAGGGGAGAGGAGAGGACGGAGATGAGGGGGTAGGAGAGGAGAAAGGGAGGGGAGAGGAGAGGACGGAGATGAGGGGGTAGGAGAGGAGAAGGGAGGGGAGAGGAGAGGACAAGGAGGAGAGGAGAGGGAGAGGGAGACGACATAGAGGAGAGGACGGAGATGAGGGGGTAGGAGAGGAGAAAGGGAGGGGAGAGGACAAGGAGGAGAGGAGAGGAGAGGACGGAGATGAGGGGGTAGGAGAGGAGAAAGGGAGGGGAGAGGAGAGGACAAGGAGGAGAGGAGAGGAGACGACATAGGGGAGAGGAGAGGACGGAGATGAGGGGGTAGGAGAGGAGAAAGGGAGGGGGAGAGGACAAGGAGGAGAGGAGAGGGAGAGGACGGAGATGAGGGGGTAGGAGAGGAGAAAGGGAGGGAGAGGAGAGGACAAGGAGGAGAGGAGAGGGAGACGACATAGGGGAGAGGAGAGGACGGAGATGAGGGGGTAGGAGAGGAGAAAGGGAGGGAGAGGAGAGGGAGGACGGAGATGAGGGGGTAGGAGAGGAGAAAGGGAGGGAGAGGAGAGGACAAGGAGGAGAGGAGAGGAGAGGGACGACATATAGAGGAGAGGACGGAGATGAGGGGGTAGGAGAGGAGAAAGGGAGGGGAGAGGAGAGGACAAGGAGGAGAGGAGAGGAGACGACATAGAGGAGAGGACAGAGATGAGGGGGTAGGAGAGGAGAAAGGGAGGGGAGAGGAGAGGACGGAGATGAGGGGGTAGGAGAGGAGAAAGGGAGGGGAGAGGAGAGGACAAGGAGGAGAGGAGAGGAGACGACATAGAGGAGAGGACGGAGATGAGGGGGTAGGAGAGGAGAGAGGGAGGGGAGAGAAGAAAGAGGAGAGGACGGGGAGAGAGGGAGAGGAGAGGAGAGAGGGAGGGGAGAGGAGAGGACGGAGATGAGGGGGTAGGAGAGGAGAGAGGGAGGGGAGAGGAGAGAGGGAGGGGGGGGGAGGAGAGGAGAGAGGGAGGGGAGGGAGGGAGGGGGAGAGGAGAGGGAGAGAGAGGGGAGAGGAGAGAGGGAGGGAGGGGAGAGGAGAGGAGAGGGAGGGGAGGGGAGGAGAGAGGGAGGGAGGGGAGAGGAGAGAGGGAGGGAGTGGAGAGGAGATGAGGGGGTAGGAGAGGAGAGGAGAAAGAGATGGTTGAATAAAGGGTTGTCATTCCTCATTTTCCCTTTGCCCTTTCATCGTCTCCCCGTGACATGGTACACACACACACACACTCACACACACACACACACTCACACACACACACACACACACACACACACACACCTTGCTGCCCTGTCCACAAGTTCCTGTCTGTGTGTGGTGCCTCATTAGAGCAGCCCAGCAGGCCGTGTGTGTTTGTGACTCGATGGTAATGGACTCTCTCCCAGGTCTGTGGTCTATTGTCCGTCTCTGTCTGTCTCCATGGCCCTCGTTTGTTTAAGTCCTGCTATGTGACACTACGTTCCTTAACGACAACTAGCCTAGACAGAGTGGTGTGGATTCTCTCCGTCTGTCTCGGTATGTCTCTCTCTCTCTCTCTCTCTCTCTCTCTCTCTCTCTCTCTCTGTGTGTTTGTCTCTCTCCTCGCTCTTTCTCTGTGTGTTTCTCTCTCCTCGCTCACTCTCTCTCTCTCTCTCTCTCTCTCTCTCTCTCTCTCTCTCTGTCTCTCTCTGTCTGTCTCTCTCTCTGTCACTCTCTGTCTTTCTTTCTCTGTCTTTCTCTCTGTCTATCTCTCTGTCTCTCTCTGTCTTTCTCTCCCTCTGTCTCTCTCTGTCACACACACACACAATGAAATACTCAGAGATGCATTGGCAAATCTATTTAGGTTAGCATTTAACCTTTTACGAGAACAGTTTGATGACTTGTCCTCAATTATCTTGGTTATTAACATATTTTCTAAATCTGTTTCAAAGTTTTATGAAAGCAAATAAAGAAGAATATGTCCTAGTTTAAAGGTGTTCTTGTTTGAAGGTGGAACTGTTATAATTGATATGTTCTAGTTTAAAGGTGGAACCGTTATAATTGATATGTTCTAGTTTAAAGGTGGAACCGTTATAATTGATATGTTCTAGTTTAAAGGTGGAACCGTTATAATTGATATGTTCTAGTTTAAAGGTGGAACCATTATAATTGATCTGTTCTAGTTTAAATGTGGAACCGTCATAATTGATATGTTATAGTTTAAAGGTGGAACCGTTATAATTGATCTGTTCTAGTTTAAAGGTGGAACTGTCATAATTGATATGTTCTAGTTTAAAGGTGGAACCATTATAATTGATCTGTTCTAGTTTAAATGTGGAACCAGCATAATTGATATGTTCTAGTTTAAAGGTGGAACCGTTATAATTGATATGTTCTAGTTTAAAGGTGGAACCGTTATAATTGATATGTTCTAGTTTAAAGGTGGAACCGTTATAATTGATATGTTCTATTTTAAAGGTGGAACCATTATAATTGATCTGTTCTAGTTTAAAGGTGGAACCGTTATAATTGATCTGTTCTAGTTTAAAGGTGGAACCGTTATAATTGATATGTTCTAGTTTAAAGGTGGAACCGTTATAATTGATCTGTTCTAGTTTAAAGGTGGAACCGTTATAATTGATATGTTCTAGTTTAAAGGTGGAACCGTTATAATTGATCTGTTCTAGTTTAAAGGTGGAACCGTTATAATTGATATGTTCTAGTTTAAAGGTGGAACCGTTATAATTGATATGTTCTAGTTTAAAGGTGGAACCGTTATAATTGCACTTGAAAAAGTCATGGACATTGTGTTCCATTTTTAATGCCTCAGTTTAAAACTCCAATGAATTTAAACTCTTACCATTTTCTTATCTGTCTCTTCTCCCCCATGTGTCTCTCTCTCTCCCCCTCACCATCTATCTCTCTCTCTCTCTACCCCATCCATCTCTTTCTCCCCATCTCTCTCCATATCTCTCTCTCCATCCCGTTCTCCACCCCTCCATCTCTCTCTCCATATATCTCTCCACCCCCTCCATCTCTCTCCCTCTCTCCTCCCCTCCATCTCTCTCTCCACCCCCTCCGTCTCTCCCTCTCTCTCCATCTCTCTCCCTCTCTCTCCACCCCCTCCATCTCTCTCCCTCTCTCCACCCCCTCCGTCTCTCTCCCTCTCTCTCCACCCCTCCGTCTCTCCCTCTCTCTCCACCCCTCCGTCTCTCTCCCTCTCTCTCCACCCCCTCCATCTCTCTCCCTCTCTCCACCCCTCCGTCTCTCTCCCTCTACCCCCTCCATCTCTCTCCCTCTCTCCACCCCCTCCATCTCTCTCTCCCTCTCTCTCCACCCCCTCCGTCTCTCTCCCTCTCTCTCCATCTCTCTCCCTCTCTCTCCACCCCCTCCGTCTCTCTCCCTCTCTCTCCACCCCCTCCATCTCTCTCCCTCTCTCCACCCCTCCGTCTCTCTCCCTCTACCCCCTCCATCTCTCTCCCTCTCTCCACCCCTCCATCTCTCTCCCTCTCCCTCCACCCCCTCCGTCTCTCTCCCTCTCTCTCCACCCCTCTCTCCCTCCCTCCACCCCCTCCGTCTCTCTCCTTCTCTCTCCACCCCTCCATCCCTCTCTCTCCACCCCCTCCGTCTCTCTTCTTCTCTCTCCACCCCTCCATCTCTCTCCCTCTCCCTCCACCCCCTCCATCTCTCTCCATCTCCCTCCACCCCCTCCGTCTCTCTCTCCAGAACTTGGTTAAACACCTTCCTGAGCAGGAGCAGCTGAATGCGTTGATGAAGTTTCAGAATGACTACAACAGTCTGTCTGAGCCTGAGCAGTTTGGAGTGGTGGTGAGTACACACACACACACACACACACACACACACACACACACACACACACACAGACACACAGACACAGACACTCACACACAGACACAGACACACAGACACACACACACACAGACACACAGACACACACACACACAGACACACAGACACACAGACACACACACACACACACACACACACACACTGACACACATACAGACACACACACTGACACACATACAGACACACACTGACACACTGACACACATACATACACACTCACTGACACACACATACACACTCACTGACACACATACGGACACACACACACTGACACACACACACAATGACACACACACACAATGACACACACACAGACACACACACACAACAGTGAATCACCGACAAGGTCGCCGTGCGAGGCGGCCGGAGAGCGTTGAGCGTTCCGTCTGTCTGACGGGCTCAGCAGCCGATTGGTTATTTATTCCACGATGGCCGCCAGCGGGCGTGAGCAAGGCTACCCACAAATCACTGCTTCAACACAGGAAACACTGATATAGATGGGCTGTGGACATGGAGAGGAAGAGGATGGGAGGAGGAGAGGAGGGTGGGAGAGGGGAGGGGAGGGGAGGAGGGTGGGAGAGTAGAGGGGAGGGGAGGAGAGGAGGGTGGGAGAGTAGAGGGGAGGGGAGGGGAGGAGGGTGGGAGAGTAGAGGGGAGGGGAGGGGAGGTGAAAGAGAAGGGAGCTCGACTCTACATACTGCTAGAGGTTCATGTCGAGGTTCATGTCGAGGTGGAGAGAAAGGCGGAGAGAGGGAGGGAAATGTAGTGATGAGGTAGTAACTGGGAGAATAGAGGGTAGACTAACTACTGTATTGATGAGGTAGTAACTGGGAGAATAGAGGGTAGACTAACTACTGTAGTGATGAGGTAGTAACTGGGAGAATAGAGGGTAGACTAACTACTGTACTGATGAGGTAGTAACTGGGAGAATAGAGGGTAGACTAACTACTGTATTGATGAGGTAGTAACTGGGAGAATAGAGGGTAGACTAACTACTGTATTGATGAGGTAGTAACTGGGAGAATAGAGGGTAGACTAACTACTGTATTGATGAGGTAGTAACTGGGAGAATAGAGGGTAGACTAACTACTGTATTGATGAGGTAGTATCTGGGAGAATAGAGGGTAGACTAACTACTGTATTGATGAGGTAGTAACTCTGGGAGAATAGATGGTAGACTAACTACTGTATTGATGAGGTGGTAACTGGGAGAATAGAGGGTAGACTAACTACTGTATTGATGAGGTAGTAACTGGGAGAATAGAGGGTAGACTAACTACTGTATTGATGAGGTAGTAACTGGGAGAATAGAGGGTAGACTAACTACTGTATTGATGAGGTAGTAACTGGGAGAATAGAGGGTAGACTAACTACTGTAGTGATGAGGTAGTAACTGGGAGAATAGAGGGTAGACTAACTACTGTATTGATGAGGTAGTAACTGGGAGAATAGAGGGTAGACTAACTACTGTACTGATGAGGTAGTAACTGGGAGAATAGAGGGTAGACTAACTACTGTATTGATGAGGTAGTAACTGGGAGAATAGAGGGTAGACTAACTACTGTATTGATGAGGTAGTAACTGGGAGAATAGAGGGTAGACTAACTACTGTATTGATGAGGTAGTAACTGGGAGAATAGAGGGTAGACTAACTACTGTATTGATGAGGTAGTAACTGGGAGAATATAGGCTAGACTAACTACTGTATTGATGAGGTAGTAACTGGGAGAATAGAGGGTAGACGAACTACTGTATTGATGAGGTAGTAACTGGGAGAATAGAGGGTAGACTAACTACTGTATTGATGAGGTAGTAACTGGGAGAATAGAGGGTAGACTAACTACTGTATTGATGAGGTAGTAACTCTGGGAGAATAGAGGGTAGACTAACTACTGTATTGATGAGGTAGTAACTGGGAGAATAGAGGGTAGACTAACTACTGTATTGATGAGGTAGTAACTGGGAGAATAGAGGGTAGACTAACTAACTACTGTATTGATGAGGTAGTAACTGGGAGAATAGAGGGTAGACTAACTACTGTATTGATGAGGTAGTAACTGGGAGAATAGAGGGTAGACTAACTACTGTATTGATGAGGTAGTAACTGGGAGAATAGAGGGTAGACTAACTACTGTATTGATGAGGTAGTAACTGGGAGAATAGAGGGTAGACTAACTACTGTATTGATGAGGTAGTAACTGGGAGAATAGAGGGTAGACTAACTACTGTATTGATGAGGTAGTAACTGGGAGACTGTCCGAGTTCAGCCAGTTCTGCTCTATCTGTCTCTGTCTCTGTCCGAGTTCAGCCAGTTCTGCTCTATCTGTCTCTGTATCTGTCTCTGTCTCTGTCCGTGTTCAGCCACTCCTGCTCTATCTGTCTCTGTCTCTGTCTCTGTCTCTGTCCGAGTTCAGCCACTCCTGCTCTATCTGTCTCTGTCTCTGTCCGAGACTGTGTGTTTACCGAGAGGAGAGAGAGGAAGTTGACCTGGAGACTGTGTTTACCGAGAGGAGAGAGAGGAAGTTGACCCAGAGACTGTGTGTTTACTGAGAGGAGAGAGAGGAAGTTGACCCAGAGACTGTGTGTTTACCGAGAGGAGAGAGAGGAAGTTGACCCAGAGACTGTGTGTTTACCGAGAGGAGAGAGAGGAAGTTGACCCAGAGACTGTGTGTTTACCGAGACAAGAGAGAGGAAGTTGACCTGGAGACTGGTCACAGTATCTATATCCACAGCTCTACGTTGGTCACAGTATCTATATCCACAGCTCTACCTTGGTCACATTATCTACATCCACAGCTCTACCTTGGTCACATTATCTACATCCACAGCTCTACCTTGGTCACATTATCTACATCCACAGCTCTACGTTGGTCACAGTATCTACATCCACAGCTCTACCTTGGTCACAGTATCTATATCCACAGCTCTACCTTGGTCACAGTATCTATATCCACAGCTCTACCTTGGTCACAGTATCTATATCCACAGCTCTACGTTGGTCACATTATCTATATTCACAGCTCTACCTTGGTCACAGTATCTATATCCACAGCTCTACCTTGGTCACAGTATCTATATCCACAGCTCTACGTTGGTCACAGTCTATATCCACAGCTCTATGTTGGTCACAGTATCTACATCCACAGCTCTACCTTGGTCACAGTATCTATATCCACAGCTCTACGTTGATCACAGTATCTACATCCACAGCTCTACGTTGGTCACAGTATCTATATCCACAGCTCTACGTTGGTCACAGTATCTATATCCACAGCTCTATCTTGGTCACAGTATCTATATCCACAGCTCTATCTTGGTCACAGTATCTACATCCACAGCTCTACCTTGGTCACAGTATCTATATCCACAGCTCTACGTTGGTCACAGTATCTATATCCACAGCTCTATCTTGGTCACAGTATCTATATCCACAGCTCTATCTTGGTCACAGTATCTACATCCACAGCTCTATCTTGGTCACAGTCAATAGGCCACATTGTAATCAAGTTGTGTATTTTAGTACAATAATAAAATGTTAGAGGAAAAACAACATGCTTAGAATTTAAAAAATAAAAAAATAATGATATTGCATGGCACCATAATTGTTTAATGCGTTAGTATTTATTACCTGTCGCTACACACTAACTGTTCTTGCTATAAACTAGAACATCACAGCCGGCCGTGAATACAGTGAATTAATACATCTTATTATTATTGGATGTCATATATCTTTAGACGTGTTGTGTTGTCGGGCCGATCTGTTTTCTTCGTGTTAAATGGCCCTTCAGCTTCCCAGGCTGAACCTCGGGGCTCAGAGATCAACGTTGTGTTTGTCTCCGGCGCTGCAATGAGGCGCTGCCCACACCACCGCTAATTACAATAACAGAGGAGATCAGCTGGTTGCTCTGCTCTATACCAGTCACCATATATAGACCCTGATCTCAATTCAATTCAAGGGCTTTATCTCTATCTGTCTCTGTCTCTCTCTCTCTCTCTGTTTCTCTCTTTTTCTCTCTTTGTCTCTCTCTGTCTCTCTCTCTGTCTCTCTCTGTCTCCCTCTCTCTCTGTCTCTCTCTCTGTCTCTCTCTCTTTGTCTCTCTCTGTCTCTCTCTCTGTCTCTCTCTGTCTCTCTCTGTCTCCCTCTCTCTCTGTCTCTCTCTCTGTCTCTCTCTCTGTCTCTCTCTCTGTCTCTCTCTCTCTGTCTCTTTCTGTCTGTCTCTGTCTCTCTCTCTTTCTCTCCCTCTCTCTCTCTGTCTCTCTCTGTCTCTGTGTCTCTCTCTCCTCTCCCACACCCACACAGCTCATCTCTCTCTCGCTTCAGTCCAATACTGTGGAGACCAGGCCACATGTCATTCACCGCAATATTTTCCAATTTACTCTAATAGTGTTAGAGCAGTAATCCAACCCCTTCACTCTGTTTTCCACCTCTCTCTCTCCTCTACCTTACTGATACTCCTCTCTCTCTCTCTCCTCTACCTTACTGATACTCCTCTCTCTCACTCTATTTCTCTCTCTCTCACTCACTCTATTTCTCTCTCTATCTCTCTCTCTCTCTCTCTCTCTCTCTCTATCCATTTCCATCTCTCTCTCTCCCTCTCCAATTAACTTGCCGGCCCTGATCCCAAATCAGATCATTGCTGCCAAAAATCCATGGCTATTGCCTAGCAACGGAGAGTTCCTGCTGAAGCTGTTACATAAATTGAATTGAAAGACTCGAAAGGATTGGGCTGATTTACTTTAAAAAATAATAATAATAATCAAAGTCCTGAAAGTAATTGATTTGAAATGCGAAGTGGAAAGTTGTCACCTTATTACCAATAGCCCAAACAGAGATGATGTTTTACTGAGACATAGTCATTACAAACCGAGCTTCCATTTGTATCTGATTATAAATATGTGACGTTTCCAATGTGTTCTGTGTGCCTGGTGCATCTGCTTATTATGGCTGAATTGGGGGGGTCTAGGGGTATTGACTCTGGGGGGTTTAGGGGTATTGACTCTGGGGGGGAGGCATTTAGGGGTATTGACTCTGGGGGGGGTCTATGGGTATTAACTCTGGGGGTTAGGGGTATTGACTCTGGGGGGTTTAGGGGTATTGACTCTGGGGGGGGGGCATTTAGGGGTATTGACTCTGGGGGGTCTATGGGTATTGACTCTGGGGGGGGTCTATGGGTATTGACTCTGGGGGTTAGGGGTATTGACTCTGGGGGTCAAGGGGTATTGACTCTGGGGGGGTTAGGGGTATTGACTCTGAGGGTGTTTAGGGGTATTGACTCTGGGGGGTTTAGGGGTATTGACTCTGGGGGGTTTAGGGGTATTGACTCTGGGGGGTTAGGGTATTGACTCTGGGGGGTTTAGGGGTATTGACTCTGGGGGGTTTAGGGGTATTGACTCTGGGGGTTAGGGTTATTGACTCTGGGGGTCTAGGGGTATTGACTCGGGGGTTTAGGGGTATTGACTCTGGGGGGTTTAGGGGTGTTGACTCTGGGGTTTAGGGGTATTGACTCTGGGGGGGGTCTATGGGTATTGACTCTGGGGGTCTATGGGTATTGACTCTGGGGGTCTAGGGGTATTGACTCTGGGGGTCTATGGGTATTGACTCTGGGGGGTTTAGGGGTATTGACTCTGGGGGTTTAGGGGTATTGACTCTGGGGGGTCTAGGGGTATTGACTCTGGGGCGGTTTAGGGTATTGACTCTGGGGGTTAGGGTATTGACTCTGGGGGTTTAGGGGTATTGACTCTGGGGGTTAGGGGTATTGACTCGGGGTTTAGGGGTATTGACTCGGGGTTTAGGGGTATTGACTCTGGGGGTTTAGGGGTGTTGACTCTGGGGGTCTATGGGTATTGACTCTGGGGGTCTATGGGTATTGACTCTGGGGGGTCTATGGGTATTGACTCTGGGGGGTCTAGGGGTATTGACTCTGGGGGTCTATGGGTATTGACTCTGGGGGGGTTAGGGGTATTGACTCTGGGGGTTTAGGGGTATTGACTCTGGGGGGTTAGGGGTATTGACTCTGGGGCGGTCTATGGGTATTGACTCTGGGGGTCTAGGGGTATTGACTCTGGGGCGGTCTATGGGTATTGACTCTGGGGGGGTTAGGGGTATTGACTCTGGGGGTTTAGGGGTATTGACTCTGGGGGGTCTAGGGGTATTGACTCTGGGGCGGTCTATGGGTATTGACTCTGGGGGGGTCTAGGGGTATTGACTCTGGGGCGGTCTATGGGTATTGACTGCATTCTTCTCCTCTCATCCTCTTTATTTGTCTCTTTTTTTTCTCCTCTCCTACCTCTTTCTCCCTGCACTTTTGTTCCTCTTCGTCTTGACTTCTACCCCTCTGTATACCTCCATTTCTTTCCCCCCTAACCTCCATCTCTATCTCTCTCTCTCTACCCTCTCCCCCCTCTCCTCTCCTCTCCTCTCCTCCTCTCCCCTCTCCTCTACCCTCTCCTTTTTCTCCCTCTCCTCTACCCTCTCCCCTCTCCCTCTCCTCTCCCCCTCTCCCTCTCCTCTCCCCCTCTCCTCTCCCCTCTCCTTTCTCTCCCCCTCTCCTCTCCCCCCTCTCCCTCTCCTCTCCCCCTCCTCTCCCCTCTCCTTTCTCCCCCTCTCCCTCTCCCCCTCTCCCTCTCCTCTCCCTTTCTCCCTCTCTCCTCTACCCTCTCCTTTCTCTCCCTCTCCTCTACCCTCTCCCCTCTCCTCTCTCTCCCCCTCTCCTCTCCCCCCCTCCTCCCCTCTCCCCTCTCCTCTCCCCTCTCCCCTCTCCCCTCCTCTCCCTCTCCTCTCCCCTCTCCCCTCCTCTCCCCTCTCCTCTCCCCCCTCTCCCCTCCTCTCTCCCCTCTCCTCTCCCCCTCTCCTCTCCTCTCCTCTCCCCCTCTCTTCTCCTCTACCTTCTCCTCTCCCCCCTCCCTCTCCCCTCTACCCTCTCCCCTCTCCTCTACTCTCCCCCTCTCCCTTTCTCCCCCTCTCCTCTCCCCCTCTCCTCTCCTCTCCCCCCTCCTCTCCCTCTCCTCCCTCTCCTCTCCTCTTCCCCTTTCTCCCCTCTCCTCTACCCTCTCCTTTCTCTCCCTCTCCTACCCTCTCCCCCTCTCCTCTCTCCCCTCTCTCCCCCTCTCCCCCTCCTCTCCCTCTCCTCCCCTCCTCTCTCCCTCTCCTCTCCCCTCTCCTCTCCCTCTCCTCTCCTCTCCCCCTCTCTTCTCCTCTACCTTCTCCTCTCCCCCTCTCCTCTCCCCTCTACCCTCTCCCCTCTCCTCTACTCCTCCCCTCTCCCCCTCTCCTCTCTCCCCTCTCCCTCTCCCCTCTCCTCTCCCCCTCTCCCCCTCTCCTCCTCTCTCCCCTCTCTCCTCTCCCCCTCCCTCTCCCTCTCCCTCCTCTCCCTCTCCTCTCCCCCTCTCCCCTCTCCTCTCTCCCCCCTCTCCTCTACCCCCTCTACCTCTCCCCCTCTTGCCCTCTCCCCCTCTCATCTCCTCCTCCCCCATCCCCCCCTCTCATCTCCTCCTCTCCTCTCCCTCTCCTTCTCCCCCTCCTTCTCCCCCTCTCCTCTCACCCTCTCCCTCTCTCCTCCCCTCTCCTATCTCCTCTACTCCTCTCCTCTACCATCTCCTCTCCCCTCTCCTTTTTCTCCTCTCCTTTTTCTCCCTCTCTCCTCTACCCTCTCCCCCTCTCCTCTCCCCCTCTTCTCTCTCTCATCTTCTCCCTATCTCCTCTCCTTCTCTCCTCTCCCCTCTTTCTCCCCCTCCACTCCTCTCCCCTCTCTCCCTCTCCTCTCCTCCTCTATCTTTCCTCCCTCTCTCCCTCTCTCTCCTCTCCTCCTCTCCTCCTCTTCTTCTCTCCCTCTCTCCTCTCCCTCCTCTCCTCTTCTCTCTCCCTCTCTCCTCTCCCCTCTCCTCCCCCCCTCTCCTCTCCCCTCTCCTTTCTCCCCCTCTCCTCTCCCTCTCCCTCTCCCCTCTCATCTCCCCTCCTCTCCTCCTCTCCTCTCTCCCCTCTCCTTTCTCCCCCTCTCCCTCCCTCTCTCCCCTCTCATCTCCCCTCCTCTCCTCCTCTCCTTTCTCCCCTCTCCTCCCCCTCCTCTCCCCCTCTCCTCTCTCCCTCTCCCCCTCTCCCCTCTCCCCCTCTCCTCCTCCCTCCCCTCTCCCCCCTCTCTCTCCTCTCTCCTCTCCCCCCCTCCTCCTCCTCTCTCCTCTCCCGCGCCCTCCTCTCCCCCTCTCCTCCTCTCTCCCTCTCCCCCTCTCCGCCTTCCTCCTCTCCCCCTCTCCTCCTCTCTCTCCTCTCCCCTCTCCTCCTCTCTCCTCTCCCCCTCTCCTCATCTCTCCTCTCCCCTCTCCCCCTCCCCTCTCCCTCTCCCCTCTCCTCTCCCTCTCCCCCTCTCCTCCCCTCTCCCCTCTCCCTCTCCTCCCCCCTCTCCTCTCCCTCTCCCCCTCCCCCTCCCTCCTCTCCCCCTCTCCTCCCCCTCTCCTCTCTCCCCCTCTCCTCCTCTCTCCTCTCCCGCCTCCTCTCCCCTCTCCCTCCTCTCTCCTCTCCCCCTCCCCTCTCCCCTCTCCTCTCCCCCTCTCCTCTCCCCCTCTCCCCCTCTCCTCTCCCCCTCTCCCTCTCCTCTCCCTCTCCTCTCCCCCTCTCTCCTCTCCCCCCTCTCCCTCTCCTCTCCCCTCTCCTCCCCCTCTCCTCTCCCCCTCTCTCCCCTCTCCTCTCCCCCTCTCCTCCTCTCTCCTCTCCCGCTCTCCTCTCCCCCTCTCCTCCCTCTCTCCTCTCCCCCTCTCCTCTCCTCTCCCCCTCTCCCCCTCTCCTCTCCCCCTCTCCCTCTCCTCTCCCCTCTCCCTCTCCCCCTCTCCTCTCCCCCCTCTCCTCTCCCCCTCTCCCCTCTCCTCCTCTCCAGATGAGCAGTGTGAAGCGACTGCGGCCCCGTCTCAACTCCATCCTGTTTAAGCTGCAGTTTGATGAACAGGTCAACAACCTCCGTCCAGACATCATGGCTGTTAACGCAGCCTGTGAAGAGGTCAGTGGTCCATCCTCTCTCTCTCTCTCTCTCTCTCTCTCTCTCTCCATGTCTCTCTCTCTGTCTCTCTCTCTCTCTCTCTCTCTCTCTCTCTCCCTGTCTCTCTCTCTGTCTATCTCTCTCTGTCGTGTCTTTGTCTTTCATATTTTACCTGATTGCCGATAATCTGTGTTAACAATAACATATAAACAATGCTTTGAAACGGGACCTCTTCTAAGTTGAGCTGTTAGATTTCCACCCGTTCTAAAACGTCTGACTGTTGTTGTTGTTGTTGTTGTTGTTGTTGTTGTAGGTGAGGAAGAGCAAGGGGTTCAGCCGGCTGCTGGAGCTGGTTCTTCTGCTGGGCAACTACATGAACGCAGGCTCTCGCAACGCACAGAGCTACGGCTTTGACCTCAGTTCCCTCTGCAAGGTGGGGGGACTAGCTACACACACACACACACACACACACACACACACACACTACTCTCGCCTTCCTAACGGGGTGTAACCTGACTGGGTGTAACAGGGTGTAACATGGTGTAACCTGACTGGGTGTAACAGGGTGTAACATGGTGTAACCTAACTGGGTGTAACAGGGTGTAACCTGACTGGGTGTAACAGGGTGTAACCTGACTGGGTGTAACTGGGTGTAACCTGACTGGGTGTAACCTGACTGGGTGTAACCTGACTGGGTGTAACAGGGTGTAACCTGACCGGGTGTAACAGGGTGTAACCTGACTGGGTGTAACAGGGTGTAACCTGACTGGGTGTAACCTGACTGGGTGTAACCTGACTGGGTGTAACAGGGTGTAACCTGACTGGGTGTAACCTGACTGGGTGTAACCTGACTGGGTGTAACAGGGTGTAACCTGACTGGGTGTAACAGGGTGTAACCTGACTGGGTGTAACAGGGTGTAACCTGACTGGGTGTAACAGGGTGTAACCTGACTGGGTGTAACAGGGTGTAACCTGACTGGGTGTAACAGGGTGTAACCTGACTGGGTGTAACCTGACTGGGTGTAACAGGGTGTAACCTGACTGGGTGTAACCTGACTGGGTGTAACAGGGTGTAACCTGACTGGGTGTAACCTGACTGGGTGTAACAGGGTGTAACCTGACTGGGTGTAACAGGGTGTAACCTGACTGGGTGTGACAGGGTGTAACCTGACTGGGTGTAACAGGGTGTAACCTGACTGGGTGTAACAGGGTGTAACCTGACTGGGTGTGACAGGGTGTAACCTGACTGGGTGTGACAGGGTGTAACCTGACTGGGTGTAACAGGGTGTAACCTGACTGGGTGTAACCTGACTGGGTGTAACCTGACTGGGTGTAACAGGGTGTAACCTGACTGGGTGTGACAGGGTGTAACCTGACTGGGTGTAACAGGGTGTAACCTGACTGGGTGTAACAGTGTGTAACCTGACTGGGTGTAACCTGACTGGGTGTAACAGGGTGTAACCTGACTGGGTGTAACAGTGTGTAACCTGACTGGGTGTAACCTGACTGGGTGTAACAGGGTGTAACCTGACTGGGTGCAACAGTGTGTAACCTGACTGGGTGTAACCTGACTGGGTGTAACAGGGTGTAACCTGACTGGGTGTAACAGTGTGTAACCTGACTGGGTGTAACCTGACTGGGTGTAACAGGGTGTAACCTGACTGGGTGCAACCTGACTGGGTGTAACAGTGTGTAACCTGACTGGGTGTAACAGTGTGTAACCTGACTGGGTGTAACCTGACTGGGTGTAACAGGGTGTAACCTGACTGGGTGTAACCTGACTGGGTGCAACCTGACTGGGTGTAACCTGACTGGGTGCAACCTGACTGGGTGTAACAGTGTGTAACCTGACTGGGTGTAACAGGGTGTAACCTGACTGGGTGTAACAGGGTGTAACCTGACTGGGTGTAACCTGACAGGGTGTAACCTGACTGGGTGCAACCTGACTGGGTGTAACAGTGTGTAACCTGACTGGGTGTAACAGGGTGTAACCTGACTGGGTGTAACAGGGTGTAACCTGACTGGGTGTAACCTGACTGGGTGTAACAGGGTGTAACCTGACAGGGTGTAACCTGACTGGGTGTAACCTGACTGGGTGTAACAGTGTGTAACCTGACTGGGTGTAACAGGGTGTAACCTGACTGGGTGTAACAGGGTGTAACCTGACTGGGTGTAACAGGGTGTAACCTGACTGGGTGTAACCTGACTGGGTGCAACAGGGTGTAACCTGACTGGGTGTAACAGGGTGTAACCTGACTGGGTGTAACAGGGTGTAACCTGACTGGGTGTAACCTGACTGGGTGTAACCTGACTGGGTGTAACAGGGTGTAACCTGACTGGGTGTAACAGGGTGTAACCTGACTGGGTGTAACAGGGTGTAACCTGACTAGTGTAACAGGGTGTAACCTGACTGGGTGTAACTGGGTGTAACCTGACTGGGTGTAACCTGACTGGGTGTAACAGGGTGTAACCTGACTGGGTGTAACTGGGTGTAACCTGACTGGGTGTAACCTGACTGGGTGTAACAGGGTGTAACCTGACTGGGTGTAACAGGGTGTAACCTGACTGGGTGTAACAGGGTGTAACCTGACTGGGTGTAACCTGACTGGGTGTAACAGGGTGTAACCTGACTGGGTGTAACAGGGTGTAACCTGACTGAGTGTAACCTGACTGGGTGTAACAGGGTGTAACCTGACTGAGTGTAACCTGACTGGGTGTAACAGGGTGTAACCTGACTGGGTGTAACATGGTGTAACCTGACTGGGTGTAACAGGGTGTAACCTGACTGGGTGTAACAGGGTGTAACCTGACTGGGTGTAACAGGGTGTAACCTGACTGGGTGTAACAGGGTGTAACCTGACTGGGTGTAACCTGACTGAGTGTAACCTGACTGGGTGTAACAGGGTGTAACCTGACTGAGTGTAACAGGGTGTAACCTGACTGGGTGTAACCTGACTGGGTGTAACAGGGTGTAACCTGACTGGGTGTAACATGGTGTAACCTGACTGGGTGTAACAGGGTGTAACCTGACTGGGTGTAACCTGACTGAGTGTAACCTGACTGGGTGTAACAGGGTGTAACCTGACTGGGTGTAACAGGGTGTAACCTGACTGAGTGTAACCTGACTGGGTGTAACAGGGTGTAACCTGACTGGGTGTAACAGGGTGTAACCTGACTGGGTGTAACAGGGTGTATCCTAACAGGGTGTAACCTGACTGGGTGTAACAGTGTGTAACCTGACTGGGTGTAACCTGACTGGGTGTAACAGGGTGTAACCTGACTGGGTGTAACAGTGTGTAACCTGACTGGGTGTAACAGTGTGTAACCTGACTGGGTGTAACAGGGTGTAACCTGACAGTGTGTAACCTGACTGGGTGAACTATATTTGTGATTCCAGCTGAAGGACACAAAGTCAGCTGACCAGAAGTCAACGTTGCTCCACTTCCTGGCTGCAGTGTGTGAGGAGGAGTTCCCAGAGGTCACCAAGTTCTCCGACGACCTGCAGCACGTAGACAGAGCCAGCCGAGGTAGGAGACAGACACACACCACAGTCGGCAGAGATAAATGTGTCTGTCATGTCCACAATGTGTCCGGATTCCCTCTTCCTGCGCTATATTCAAATGCTAGTATGCATTCTACAACCAGCAATAGGAACAATATGATAACATAACAACTGATAGCAGTAGCGAACCTCTGTAGCTAACTTGCCAGCTAACCTATGTCGCTAACGAGCCAGTTAACCTCTGTAGCTAACTAGCCAGCTAACCTCTGTTGCTAACTAGCCTGCTAGCCTCTGTCACTAACGAGCCAGTTAACCTCTGGAGCTAACTAGCCAGCTTACCTCTGTAGCTAACTAGCCAGCTAACCTCTGTAGCTAACTAGCCAGCTATCCTCTGTAGCTAACTAGCCAGCTATTCTCTGTAGCTAACTAGCCAGCTAACCTCCTTAGCTAACTAGCCATCTAACCTATGTAGCTAACTAGACAGCTAGCAACGCAAAAGATATTGCATAAATCTAGCCAAACACGCACCAACGTTACAATGAAAAGGTGCCTCTCGGGTCACACAACCCGTTTTCTGGAGAGTGCGGATGACTTTGCTGTGACCTGATTGTTTGTCCAGACTGAGGAGAAATCCACACACAACAGATCTGAACACAATCACACCACAAGGAGACTGTTGTGCGTTCACACCCGTCTTTTCAATGTGACTTTTCGTATTTCTGAAAGCAGAAGTCACATTTATTTATTTATTTATTTCACTAGGCAAGTCAGTTAAGAACACATTCTTATTTTCAATGACGGCCTGGGAACAGTGGGTTAACTGGTCTAGGAACAGTGGGTTAACTGGTCTAGGAACAGTGGGTTAACTGGTCTAGGAACAGTGGGTTAACTGGTCTAGGAACAGTGGGTTAACTGGTCTAGGAACAGTGGGTTAACTGGTCTAGGAACAGTGGGTTAACTGGTCTAGGAACAGTGGGTTAACTGGTCTAGGAACAGTGGGTTAACTGGTCTAGGAACAGTGGGTTAACTGGTCTAGGAACAGTGGGTTAACTGGTCTAGGAACAGTGTGGTTAACTGGTCTAGGAACAGTGTGGTTAACTGGTTTAGGAACAGTGTGGTTAACTGGTCTCGGAACAGTGGGTTAACTGGTCTAGGAACAGTGGGGCAGAACAACAGATTTTTACCTTGTCAGCTCGGGGGTTTGAACTTGCAACCTTTCGTTTACTAGGCCAACGCTCGAACCACTAGGCTACCCTGCCGCCCCTCCACTCTAACCACTAGGCTACCCTGCCGCCCCTCCACTCTAACCACTAGGCTACCCTGCCGCCCCTCCACTCTAACCACTAGGCTACCCTGCCGCCCCTCCACTCTAACCACTAGGCTACCCTGCCGCCCCTCCACTCTAACCACTAGGCTACCCTGCCACCCCTCCACTCTAACCACTAGGCTACCCTGCCGTCCCAGGTCACACTTACACACCACTAGGCTACCCTGCCGCCCCTCCACTCTAACCACTAGGCTACCCTGCCGCCCCTCCACTCTAACCACTAGGCTACCCTGCCACCCCTCCACTCTAACCACTAGGCTACCCTGCCACCCCTCCACTCTAACCACTAGGCTACCCTGCCGTCCCAGGTCACACTTACACACCACTAGGCTACCCTGCCGCCCCTCCACTCTAACCACTAGGCTACCCTGCCGCCCCTCCACTCTAACCACTAGGCTACCCTGCCGCCCCTCCACTCTAACCACTAGGCTACCCTGCCGCCCCTCCACTCTAACCACTAGGCTACCCTGCCGCCCCTCCACTCTAACCACTAGTCTACCCTGCCGCCCCTCCACTCTAACCACTAGGCTACCCTGCCGCCCCTCCACTCTAACCACTAGGCTACCCTGCCGCCCCTCCACTCTAACCACTAGGCTACCCTGCCGCCCCTCCACTCTAACCACTAGGCTACCTGCCGCCCCTCCACTCTAACCACTAGTCTACCCTGCCGCCCCTCCACTCTAACCACTAGGCTACCCTGCCGCCCCTCCACTCTAACCACTAGGCTACCCTGCCGCCCCTCCACTCTAACCACTAGGCTACCCTGCCACCCCTCCACTCTAACCACTAGGCTACCCTGCCACCCCTCCACTCTAACCACTAGGCTACCCTGCCGTCCCAGGTCACACTTACACACCACTAGGCTACCCTGCCGCCCCTCCACTCTAACCACTAGGCTACCCTGCCGCCCCTCCACTCTAACCACTAGGCTACCCTGCCGCCCCTCCACTCTAACCACTAGGCTACCCTGCCGCCCCTCCACTCTAACCACTAGGCTACCCTGCCGCCCCTCCACTCTAACCACTAGTCTACCCTGCCGCCCCTCCACTCTAACCACTAGGCTACCCTGCCGCCCCTCCACTCTAACCACTAGGCTACCCTGCCGCCCCTCCACTCTAACCACTAGGCTACCCTGCCGCCCCTCCACTCTAACCACTAGGCTACCTGCCGCCCCTCCACTCTAACCACTAGTCTACCCTGCCGTCCCTCCACTCTAACCACTAGGGTACCCTGCGGCCCCTCCACTCTAACCACTAGGCTACCCTGCCGCCCTCCACTCTAACTACTAGGCGACCCTGCCACGCCTCCACTCTAACCACTAGGCTACCCTGCCACCCCTCCACTCTAACCACTAGGCTACCCTGCCGTCCCAGGTCACACTTACACACCACTAGGCTACCCTGCCGCCCCTCCACTCTAACCACTAGGCTACCCTGCCGCCCCTCCACTCTAACCACTAGGCTACCCTGCCGCCCCTCCACTCTAACCACTAGGCTACCCTGCCGCCCCTCCACTCTAACCACTAGTCTACCCTGCCGCCCCTCCACTCTAACCACTAGGCTACCCTGCCGCCCCTCCACTCTAACCACTAGGCTACCCTGCCGCCCCTCCACTCTAACCACTAGGCTACCCTGCCGCCCCTCCACTCTAACCACTAGTCTACCCTGCCGCCCCTCCACTCTAACCACTAGGCTACCCTGCCGCCCCTCCACTCTAACCACTAGGCTACCCTGCCGCCCCTCCACTCTAACCACTAGGCTACCTGCCGCCCCTCCACTCTAACCACTAGGCTACCCTGCCGCCCCTCCACTCTAACCACTAGGCCACCCTGCCACCCCTCCACTCTAACCACTAGTCTACCCTGCCGCCCCATGTAAGTGTCAGGTGTGGACACGACCCCAGAAGCATCTTTTCATGTGTCCTCTCATGTATTCACTCACACAGTACACATCATTATATATACACACACACACACACACACACACACACACACACACACACACACACACACACACACACACACACACACACACACACACACACACACACACACACACTATATCCCCTCTTGTATTCAACACATAGTACATTACAGTAAACACTAGAGCTGCTGAGTGGATAACATCTTCTTATCAGATATAAAGGCTATTACCCACCAAACCCAGAGACACTGTGTTCCCCTCCAGACCCAGAGACACTGTGTTCCCTCCAGACCCAGAGACACTGTGTTACCCACCAAACCCAGAGACACTGTGTTCCCTCCAGACCCAGAGACACTGTGTTCCCTCCAGACCCAGAGACACTGTGTTCCCCTCCAGACCCAGAGACACTGTGTTCCCCTCCAGACCCAGAGACACTGTGTTCCCCTCCAAACCCAGAGACACTGTGTTCCCCTCCAGACCCAGAGACACTGTGTTCCCTCCAGACCCAGAGACACTGTGTTCCCCACCAAACCCAGAGACACTGTGTTCCCCACCAGACCCAGAGACACTGTGTTCCCTCCAGACCCAGAGACACTGTGTTACCCACCAAACCCAGAGACACTGTGTTCCCTCCAGACCCAGAGACACTGTGTTCCCACCAGACCCAGAGACACTGTGTTCCCCACCAGACCCAGAGACACTGTGTTCCCCACCAAACCCAGAGACACTGTGTTCCCTCCAGACCCAGAGACACTGTGTTCCCTCCAGACCCAGAGACACTGTGTTACCCACCAGACCCAGAGACACTGTGTTCCCTCCAGACCCAGAGACACTGTGTTCCCTCCAGACCCAGAGACACTGTGTTACCCACCAGACCCAGATACACTGTGTTACCCACCAAACCCAGAGACACTGTGTTCCCTCCAGACCCAGAGACACTGTGTTCCCACCAGACCCAGAGATACTGTGTTACCCACCAGACCCAGAGACACTGTGTTCCCCTCCAGACCCAGAGACACTGTGTTCCCCTCCAGACCCAGAGACACTGTGTTCCCCTCCAGACCCAGAGACACTGTGTTCCAGACCCAGAGACACTGTGTTCCCCTCCAGACCCAGATATACTGTGTTCCAGACCCAGAGACACTGTGTTCCCTCCAGACCCAGAGACACTGTGTTCCCCACCAAACCCAGAGACACTGTGTTCCCCACCAGACCCAGAGACACTGTGTTCCCTCCAGACCCAGAGACACTGTGTTACCCACCAAACCCAGAGACACTGTGTTCCCTCCAGACCCAGAGACACTGTGTTCCCACCAGACCCAGAGACACTGTGTTCCCCACCAGACCCAGAGACACTGTGTTCCCCACCAAACCCAGAGACACTGTGTTCCCTCCAGACCCAGAGACACTGTGTTCCCTCCAGACCCAGAGACACTGTGTTCCCTCCAGACCCAGAGACACTGTGTTACCCACCAGACCCAGATACACTGTGTTACCCACCAAACCCAGAGACACTGTGTTCCCTCCAGACCCAGAGACACTGTGTTCCCACCAGACCCAGAGATACTGTGTTACCCACCAGACCCAGAGACACTGTGTTCCCCTCCAGACCCAGAGACACTGTGTTCCCCTCCAGACCCAGAGACACTGTGTTCCCCTCCAGACCCAGATATACTGTGTTCCAGACCCAGAGACACTGTGTTCCCCTCCAAACCCAGAGACACTGTGTTCCCCTCCAAACCCAGAGACACTGTGTTCCCCTCCAGACCCAGAGACACTGTGTTCCCCTCCAAACCCAGAGACACTGTGTTCCCCTCCAAACCCAGAGACACTGTGTTCCCCTCCAAACCCAGAGACACTGTGTTCCCCTCCAGACCCAGAGACACTGTGTTCCCCTCCAGACCCAGAGACACTGTGTTCCCCTCCAAACCCAGAGACACTGTGTTCCCCTCCAGACCCAGAGACACTGTGTTCCCCTCCAGACCCAGAGACACTGTGTTCCCCTCCAGACCCAGAGACACTGTGTTCCCCTCCAGACCCAGAGACACTGTGTTCCCCTCCAGACCCAGAGACACTGTGTTCCCCTCCAGACCCAGAGACACTGTGTTCCCCTCCAGACCCAGAGACACTGTGTTACCCACCAGACCCAGAGACACTGTGTTCCCCTCCAGACTCAGAGACACTGTGTGCCCCTCCAGACCCAGAGACACTGTGTGCCCCTCCAGACCCAGAGACACTGTGTTCCCCTCCAGACTATTCTCTGGTTCTTTCCCAGAATCCCCTGTTGTTTTGTAATATTCCTGCCGTATCTCCAGGTCTTCCAGGCAATATGACTGCTGGGCTTTGGCTCCGTCTGATTGGAGGATAAGAGGCAGGGTGGAGCCCAGTACTCCTCTCAACATCCATCACTGACTATCTCTGTAAACACACACATAGACTTGTAAAAAACACACTTACACATACACAGAAACACACCTCTCTCTCAATTCAATTCAAGGGGCTTTATTGGCATGGGTAACATGTGTTAACGTTGCCAAAGCAAGTAAGGTAGATAATATATAAAGTGAAATAAACAATAAAAATTAACAGTAGACATCACACATACAGAAGTTTCAAAACAGTAAAGACATTACAAATGTCATATTACATATATATATACAGTGTTTTTACAATGTACAAATGGTTAAGGACACAAGATAAAATAAATAAGCATAGATATGGGTTGTATTTACAATGGTGCGTGTTCTTCACTGGTTGCCCTTTTCTCGTGGCAACAGGTCACAAATCTTGCTGCTCTGATGACACACTGTGGAATTTCACCCAGTAGATATGGGAGTTTTTCAAAATTGGATTTGTTTTCGAATTCTTTGTGGATCTGTGTAATCTGAGGGAAATATGTCTCTCTAATATGGTCACTCTCTCAGTTCAATGCAAGGGGCTTTATTGGCTTGGGAAACACATGTTAACAGATCGATAATAAACAAAAGTTTAATTAAACAATAAAAATGAACAGTAAACATTACACTCACGGATGTTCCAAAAAGAATAAAGACATGTCAAATGTCATTATGTGCAAATTGTTAGAATACAAAAGGGACAATAAAGATACATTTGAAGTCGGGAAGTTTACATACACTTAGGGTGGAGTCATTAAAACTAGTTTACATACACTTAGGTTGGAGTCATTAAAACTAGTTTACATACACTTAGGTTGGAGTCATTAAAACTAGTTTACATACACTTAGGTTGGAGTCATTAAAACTAGTTTACATACACTTAGGTTGGAGTCATTAAAACTAGTTTACAGACACTTAGGTTGGAGTCATTAAAACTAGTTTACATACTCTTAGGTTGGAGTCATTAAAACTAGTTTACATACACTTAGGTTGGAGTCATTAAAACTAGTTTACATACACTTAGGTTGGAGTCATTAAAACTAGTTTACATACACTTAGGTTGGAGTCATTAAAACTAGTTTACATACACTTAGGTTGGAGTCATTAAAACTAGTTTACATACACTTAGGTTGGAGTCATTAAAACTAGTTTACATACACTTAGGTTGGAGTCATTAAAACTAGTTTACATACACTTAGGTTGGAGTCATTAAAACTAGTTTACATACACTTAGGTTGGAGTCATGAAAACTAGTTTACATACACTTAGGTTGGAGTCATTAAAACTAGTTTACATACACTTAGGTTGGAGTCATTAAAACTAGTTTACATACACTTAGGTTGGAGTCATTAAAACTAGTTTACATACACTTAGGTTGGAGTCATTAAAACTAGTTTACATACACTTAGGTTGGAGTCATTAAAACTAGTTTATATACACTTAGGTTGGAGTCATTAAAACTAGTTTACATACACTTAGGTTGGAGTCATTAAAACTAGTTTACATACACTTAGGTTGGAGTCATTAAAACTAGTTTACATACACTTAGGTTGGAGTCATTAAAACTAGTTTATATACACTTAGGTTGGAGTCATTAAAACTAGTTTACATACACTTAGGTTGAAGTCATTAACTAGTTTACATACACTTAGGTTGGAGTCATTAAAACTAGTTTACATACACTTAGGTTGGAGTCATTAAAACTAGTTTACATACACTTAGGTTGGAGTCATTAAAACTAGTTTACATACACTTAGGTTGGAGTCATTAAAACTAGTTTACATACACTTAGGTTGGAGTCATTAAAACTAGTTTACATACAGTGCCTTGCGAAAGTATTCGGCCCCCTTGAACTTTGCGACCTTTTGCCACATTTCAGGCTTCAAACATAAAGATATAAAACTGTATTTTTTTGTGAAAAATCAACAAGTGGGACACAATCATGATGTGGAAAGACATTTATTGGATATTTCAAATTTTTTAACAAATCAAAAACTGAAAAATTGGGCATGCAAAATTATTCAGCCCCCTTAAGTTAATACTTTGTAGCGCCACCTTTTATACAACCTCCACATTGACTCTGTACCGTAATACCCTGTATATAGCCTCCACATTGACTCTGTACCGTAACACCCTGTATATAGCCTCCACATTGACTCTGTACCGGTACCTCCTGTATATAGCCTCCACATTGACTCTGTACCATAACACCCTGTATATAGCCTCCACATTGACTCTGTACCGTAACACCCTGTATATAGCCTCCACATTGACTCTGTACCGGTACCTCCTGTATATAGCCTCCACATTGACTCTGTACCGTAACACCCTGTATATAGCCTCCACATTGACTCTGTACCGGTACACCCTGTATATAGCCTCCACATTGACTCTGTACCGGTACCTCCTGTATATAGCCTCCACATTGACTCGGTACCGCTACCCCCTGTATATAGCCTCCACATTGACTCTGTACCGGTACACCCTGTATATAGCCTCCACATTGACTCTGTACCTGTACCCCCTGTATATAGCCTCCACATTGACTCTGTACCTGTACCCCCTGTATATAGCCTCCACATTGACTCTGTACCGGTTCCTCCTGTATATAGCCTCCACATTGACTCAGTACCGTAACACCCTGTATATAGCCTCCACATTGACTCTGTACCAGTACCCCCTGTATATAGCCTCCACATTGACTCTGTACCGTAACACCCTGTATATAGCCTCCACATTGACTCTGTACCGTAACACCCTGTATATAGCCTCCACATTGACTCTGTACCGTAACACCCTGTATATAGCCTCCACATTGACTCTGTACCGTAACACCCTGTATATAGCCTCCACATTGACTGTGTACCGTAATACCATGTATATATCCTCCACATTGACTCTGTACCGTAATACCCTGTATATATCCTCCACATTGACTCTGTACCGTAATACCCTGTATATAGCCTCCACATTGACTCTGTACCGTAATACCCTGTATATAGCCTCCACATTGACTCTGTACCGTAATACCCTGTATATAGCCTCCACATTGACTCTGTACCGTAATACCCTGTATATAGCCTCCACATTGACTCTGTACCGTAATACCCGGTATATAGCCTCCACATTATTTTACTGCTGCTCTTTAATTATTTGTTGCTTTTTCATTTATTTTTTTTTCTGAACACGTTTCTCTTCTTAACGTCTCGTAAATAAGCATACAATTTGATTTGATTTGAATTGGAGTTTGTGGTCTGTATATTTGATCATTTCATTGAGGATACCATCAACACCACAGGGATTTTTGGGGTTGGAGGGTTTGGTATTTTGTAGATCATTAAATGTAATTGGAGAATCCAGTGGGTTCTGGTCGTCTTTGATAGTTGATACGAAGATTTGTATTTGATCATTATGTTTTTGCTGGTTGTTGGTTGTTGGTTGTTATCGGGCCAAAAAAAGATTGGAGAAGTGGTTTACCCATACATCTCTGTTTTGGATAGATATCTCTTCCTGTTCTTGTTTGTTTAATGTTTTCCAATTTTTGCAGAAGTGGAAAGTCTTATCTTCCTCTCTCTCTATCTTCCTCTTCCTCTCTCTCTCGCTCTCTCCCTCCCTACTCACTCACAGGGATATTGGTGTATTTATCTCTAGTCTGGGCAGAGAGGAGTGAGAGAGAGAGCAGAAGGGAAGGAGAGAAACGTAGAGAGAAATCTCTGAGACTCAGTGTTTACCAAAAGTCTGGTGATTTGATTTATAAACGTCTGTGGAGAATTTAATGTGGAAGCCAGTGATGTTCTCCTCTAATCTCTCTCTTCCTGTCTCTCCCTCTATTCTCTCTCTTCCTGTCTCTCCCTCTCTTCTCTTCTCTAATCTCTCTCTTCCTGTCTCTCCCTCTCTTCTCTATTCTCTCTCTTCCTGTCTCTCCCTCTCTTCTCTATTATCTCTCATGTCTCTCCCTCTCTTCTCTATTCCTGTCTCTCCCTCTCTTCTCTATTATATCTCTTCCTGTCTCTCCCTCTCTTCTCTATTCTCTCTCTTCCTGTCTCTCCCTCTCCTCTATTCCTGTCTCTCCCTCTCTTCTCTATTCTCTCTCTTCCTGTCTCTCCCTCTCTTCTGTATTCTCTCTCTTCCTGTCTCTCCCTCTTCTCTATTCTTTCTATTCCTGTCTCTCCCTCTCTTCTCTATTCTCTCTCTTCCTGTCTCTCCCTCTCCTCTAATCTCTCTCTTCCTGTCTCTCCCTCTCTTCTCTTCTCTCTCTTCCTTTCTCTCCCTCTCTCCTCTGTTCTCTCTGTCTCCATCTCTCCCTCACTCCATCTCTCCCTCACTCCGTTCTGTCTCCATCTCTCTGTTCTGTCTCCATCTCTCCCTTACTCTGTTCTGTCTCCATCTCTCCCTTACTATGTTCTGTCTCCATCTCTCCCTCACTCTGTTCTGTCTCCATCTCTCCCTTACTCTGTTCTGTCTCCATCTCTCCCTTACTCTGTTCTGTCTCCATCTCTCCCTTACTATGTTCTGTCTCCATCTCACCCTTACTCTGTTCTGTCTCCATCTCTCCCTCACTCTAATCTCTCTCGTCCTGTCTCTCCCTCTCTCCTCTTCTCTCTCTTCCTTTCTCTCCCTCTCTCCTCTGTTCTCTCTGTCTCCATCTCT